>NC_143048.1:51842500-52115000 GCF_057628025.1 Oncorhynchus mykiss | reverse complement strand
TTATAGTGCACTACTGTTGACCAATCACTACTTCCATATAGTGCACTAAATAGGGAACAGGGTGACATTAGGGATGCACAGCATCAATCCCTCTGGCCTGCCCCTGTGCATCAGCATCAATCCCTCTGGCCTGCCCCTGTGCATCAGCATCAATCCCTCTGGCCTGCCCCTGTACATCAGCATCCATCCCTCTGGCCTGCCCCTGTGCATCAGCATCAATCCCTCTGGCCTGCCCCTGTACATCAGCATCCATCCCTCTGGCCTGCCCCTGTGCTTCAGCAACAATCCCTCTGGCCTGCCCCTGTACATCAGCATCCATCCCTCTGGCCTGCCCCTGTACATCAGCATCCATCCCTCTGGCCTGCCCCTGTGCATCAGCATCAATCCCTCTGGCCTGCCCCTGTACATCAGCATCCATCCCTCTGGCCTGCCCCTGTGCATCAGCATCAATCCCTCTGGCCTGCCCCTGTACATCAGCATCAAACCCTCTGGCCTGCCCCTGTACATCAGCATCAATCCCTCTGGCCTGCCCCTGTGGATCAGCATCAATCCCTCTGGCCTGCCCCTGTGTATCAGCATCAATTCCTCTGGCCTGCCCCTGTGTATCAGTATCAATCCCTCTGGCCTGCCCCTGTGTATCAGCATAAATCCCTCTGGCCTGCCCCTGTGCATCAGCATCAATCCCTCTGGCCTGCCCCTGTGCATCAGCATCAACCCCTCTGGCCTGCCACTGTGCATCAGCATCAACCCCTCTGGCCTGCCCCTGTGCATCAGCATCAATCACTCTGGCCTGCCCCTGTACATCAGCATCCATCCCTCTGGCCTGCCCCTGTGCATCAGCATCAATCCCTCTGGCCTGCCCCTGTGTATCAGCATCAATCTCTCTGGCCTGCCCCTGTGTATCAGTATCAACTCCTCTGGCCTGCCCCTGTGTATCAGCATCAATCCCTCTGGCCTGCCCCTGTACATCAGCATCCATCCCTCTGGCCTGCCCCTGTACATCAGCATCCATCCCTTTGGCCTGCCCTTGTGCATCAGCCTCAATCCCTCTGGCCTGCCCCTGTACATCAGCATCCATCCCTCTGGCCTGCCCTTGTGCATCAGCCTCAATCCCTCTGGCCTGCCCCTGTACATCAGCATCCATCCCTCTGGCCTGCCCTTGTGCATCAGCCTCAAACCCTCTGGCCTGCCCCTGTGGTGGTTGAAGATATCCCTCTAGTGGTGTGGGGGCTGTGCTTTGGCAAAGTGGGTGGGGTTATATCCTTCCTGTTTGGCCCTGTCCGGGGGTGTCCTCGGATGGGGCCACAGTGTCTCCTGACCCCTCCTGTCTCAGCCTCCAGTATTTATGCTGCAGTAGTTTATGTGTCGGGGGGGCTAGGGTCAGTTTGTTATATCTGGAGTACTTCTCCTGTCCTATTCGGTGTCCTGTGTGAATCTAAGTGTGCGTTCTCTAATTCTCTCCTTCTCTCTTTCTTTCTCTCTCTCTTAGGACCTGAGCCCTAGGACCATGCCCCAGGACTACCTGACCTGATGACTCCTTGCTGTCCCCAGTCCACCTGGCCGTGCTGCTGCTCCAGTTTCAACTGACCTGAGCCCTAGGACCATGCCCCAGGACTACCTGACATGATGACTCCTTGCTGTCCCCAGTCCACCTGACCGTGCTGCTGCTCCAGTTTCAACTGTTCTGCCTTATTATTATTCGACCATGCTGGTCATTTATGAACATTTGAACATCTTGGCCATGTTCTGTTATAATCTCCACCCGGCACAGCCAGAAAAGGACTGGCCACCTCACATAGCCTGGTTCCTCTCTAGGTTTCTTCCTAGGTTTTGGCCTTTCTAGGGAGTTTTTCCTAGCCACCGTGCTTCTACACCTGCATTGGTTGCTGTTTGGGGTTTTAGGCTGGGTTTCTGTACAGCACTTTGAGATATCAGCTGATGTACGTAGGGCTATATAAATACATTTGATTTTATTTTATTTGATAAGCATCAATCACTCTGGCCTGCTCCTGTGTATCAGCATCCATCCCTCTGGCCTGCCCCTGTGTATCAGCATCAATCCCTCTGGCCTGGTCCTGTGCATCAGCATCAATCCCTCTGACCTGCCCCTGTGCATCAGCATCAATCCCTCTGAACTGCCCCTGTGTATCAGCATCCATCTCTCTGGCCTGCCCCTGTGTATCAGCATCAATCCCTCTGGCCTGCTCCTGTGTATCAGCATCCATCCCTCTGGCCTGCCCCTGTGTATCAGCATCCATCCATCTGGCCTGCCTCTGTGTATCAGCATCAATCCCTCTGGCCTGCACCTGTGTATCAGCATCAATCCCTCTGGCCTGCCCCTGTGTATCAGCATCAATCCCTCTGGCCTGCTCCTGTGCATCAGCATCAATCCCTCTGGCCTGCTCCTGTGCATCAGCATCAATTCAACACAACAACAAACAGTGAATCTGTTATGTATTTTAAAAGACCAAAACAAAATCAAGAGAGCGGGACTCTAACCCGGATGCTTTTAAGAAAACCTGTTATGCCCTCAGACAAACCATCAAACAGCCAAGTGTAAATACAGGACTAAGATTGAATCCTACAACACCGGCTCAGATGCTCGTCGGATGTGGCAGGGTTTGCAAACTATTACGGACTACGAAGGTATACCCAGCAGCGAGCTGCCCAGCGACATGAGCCTACCAGGCGACATGAGCCTACCTGGGCACTGCCAGCCTCATAAGTAAACATCAGACTGGGCACTGCCAGCCCCATAAATAAACATCAGACTGGGCACTGCCAGGCCCATAAATAAACATCAGACTGGGCACAGCCAGCCCCATGAATAAACAGACTGGGCACAGCCAGCCCCATGAATAAACATCAGACTGGGCACTGCCAGCCCCATAAATAAACAGACTGGGCACTGCCAGTCCCATGAATAAACATCAGACTGGGCACTGCCAGCCCCATAAATAAACATCAGACTGGGCACTGCCAGCCCCATAAATAAACAGACTGGGCACAGCCAGCCCCATGAATAAACATCAGACTGGGCACTGCCAGCCCCATAAATAAACAGACTGGGCACTGCCAGCCCCAGAAATAAACATCAGACTGGGCTCTGCCAGCCCCATAAATAAACATCAGACTGGGCTCTGCCAGCCCCATAAATAACAGACTGGGCACTGCCAGCCCCATCAATAAACAAACAATACAACCTCTTACTGGGCACTGCCAGCCCCATAAATAAACAGACTGGGCACTGCCAGCCCCATAAATAAACAAACAATACAACCTCTTACTGGGCACTGCCAGCCCCATAAATAAACAGACTGGGCACTGCCAGCCCCATAAATAAACAGACTGGGCACTGCCAGCCCCATAAATAAACAGACTGGGCACAGCCAGTCCCATCAATAAACAGACTGGGCACTGCCAGCCCCATAAATAAACAGACTGGGCACTGCCAGCCCCATAAATAAACAGACTGGGCACAGCCAGTCCCATCAATAAACAGACTGGGCACTGCCAGCCCCATAAATAAACAGACTGGGCACTGCCAGCCCCATAAATAAACAGACTGGGCACTGCCAGCCCCAGAAATAAACAGACTGGGCACTGCCAGTCCCATCAATAAACAGACTGGGCACTGCCAGTCCCATCAATAAACAGACTGGGCACTGCCAGCCCCATAAATAAACAGACTGGGCACTGCCAGCCCCATAAATAAACAGACTGGGCACTGCCAGTCCCATCAATAAACAGACTGGGCACTGCCAGTCCCATCAATAAACAGACTGGGCACTGCCAGCCCCATAAATAAACAGACTGGGCACTGCCAGCCCCATAAATAAACAGACTGGGCACTGCCAGCCCCATAAATAAACAGACTGGGCACTGCCAGTCCCATCAATAAACAGACTGGGCACTGCCAGTCCCATCAATAAACAGACTGGGCACTGCCAGTCCCATCAATAAACAGACTGGGCACTGCCAGTCCCATCAATAAACAGACTGGGCACTGCCAGCCCCATAAATAAACAGACTGGGCACTGCCAGCCCCATAAATAAACAGACTGGGCACTGCCAGTCCCATCAATAAACAGACTGGGCACTGCCAGCCCCATAAATAAACAGACTGGGCACTGCCAGCCCCATCAATAAACAGACTGGGCACAGCCAGCCCCATAAATAAACAGACTGGGCACTGCCAGCCCCATAAATAACAGACTGGGCACTGCCAGCCCCATAAATAAACATCAGACTGGGCACTGCCAGCCCCATAAATAAACAGACTGGGCACAGCCAGCCCCATGAATAAACATCAGACTGGGCACTGCCAGCCCCATAAATAAACAGACTGGGCACTGCCAGCCCCAGAAATAAACATCAGACTGGGCTCTGCCAGCCCCATAAATAAACATCAGACTGGGCTCTGCCAGCCCCATAAATAACAGACTGGGCACTGCCAGCCCCATCAATAAACAAACAATACAACCTCTTACTGGGCACTGCCAGCCCCATAAATAAACAGACTGGGCACTGCCAGCCCCATAAATAAACAAACAATACAACCTCTTACTGGGCACTGCCAGCCCCATAAATAAACAGACTGGGCACTGCCAGCCCCATAAATAAACAGACTGGGCACTGCCAGCCCCATAAATAAACAGACTGGGCACAGCCAGTCCCATCAATAAACAGACTGGGCACTGCCAGCCCCATAAATAAACAGACTGGGCACTGCCAGCCCCATAAATAAACAGACTGGGCACAGCCAGTCCCATCAATAAACAGACTGGGCACTGCCAGCCCCATAAATAAACAGACTGGGCACTGCCAGCCCCATAAATAAACAGACTGGGCACTGCCAGCCCCAGAAATAAACAGACTGGGCACTGCCAGTCCCATCAATAAACAGACTGGGCACTGCCAGTCCCATCAATAAACAGACTGGGCACTGCCAGCCCCATAAATAAACAGACTGGGCACTGCCAGCCCCATAAATAAACAGACTGGGCACTGCCAGTCCCATCAATAAACAGACTGGGCACTGCCAGTCCCATCAATAAACAGACTGGGCACTGCCAGCCCCATAAATAAACAGACTGGGCACTGCCAGCCCCATAAATAAACAGACTGGGCACTGCCAGCCCCATAAATAAACAGACTGGGCACTGCCAGTCCCATCAATAAACAGACTGGGCACTGCCAGCCCCATAAATAAACAGACTGGGCACAGCCAGCCCCATAAATAAACAGACTGGGCACTGCCAGCCCCATAAATAAACAGACTGGGCACTGCCAGCCCCATAAATAAACAGACTGGGCACAGCCAGCCCCATAAATAAACAGACTGGGCACTGCCAGTCCCATAAATAAACAGACTGGGCACTGCCAGCCCCATAAATAAACAGACTGGGCACTGCCAGCCCCATAAATAAACAGACTGGGCACTGCCAGCCCCATAAATAAACAGACAAACAAGGAAGAGAAGCTAGGTCCTAGAGAGACGGAAGGTATGCTGGCAACATTTTCCGAACAACGACATGGATTTATTTATACTATATCTACTACTGCTGTACAGATATAGGCGTACAGAAGGAGGCTAATTCGTAAATTTTCTATCAGAATATGTTTAATTATATTGTTAAATCACAGGAGTAATAACTCTGGTAGGCCTAAAACATTCTTCCTCACCTCAAATCCAACTGTTGGCGGTGCGCACTGCCTTCATATGCCTGCAGTACAACAGGTTAATACCACACAAAACCGTGACAAAAGTGTCTGAACTTTAGGGTAATATTAAAAGTAAATCAAGTCATTTTATAGGGAAAATACCAAGGGTTATTATATTGCGGCATTAAGTTTGGCGTCTTGCCCTCTTGGTTTTTCCTTTTCATGGTTTGAGTAACATTGTAATTCTATTACATTGCAGCAAACACAACATAACAGTTGGAAGGAAATGGCTCAACAGAATGAAACAAAACATTTGTTGAATATTTAAAGAACTGGTTCAAACCTTCACAAAAGTTTGGAACAGGCTTATATTGCAGCAATTACCAACCAAGGCCAGTGCATACCGTAGGCCTACCAACCAAGGCCAGTGCATACCGTAGGCCGACCAACCAAGGCCAGTGCATACCGTAGGCCTACCAACCAAGGCCAGTGCATACCGTAGGCCGACCAACCAAGGCCAGTGCATACCGTAGGCCTACCAACCAAGGCCAGTGCATACCGTAGGCCTACCAACCAAGGCCAGTGCATACCGTAGGCCTACCAACAAATGACAGCAATAGGCGAATGCATTTACATTTTAGTAATTTAGCAGACGCTATTATCCAGAGTGACTTACAGGAGCAATTAGGGTTCAATGCCTTGCTCAAGGGCACATTGGTAGATCTTTCACCTAGACGGTTCGGGATTTAAACCAGCAACCTTTCGGTTATTGGCCCAATGCTCTTAACTGCTAGGCTATCTGCTACTTATTTTAAAACAGGCCTACTTTTAACCTTTTAACCTTTTAGCATATGGACCACAAAATCAAAAAGACAGTGAAAATGTCTCAACAAAAGGAAACAAAACACAGTTGTTGCTTACTTAAAGAACTGGTTTAGATTCTTAAATAGGCCTACAATAATAATACACAATAACAATTATGATAAAACAAATGATAATAAATATTTAATTAAATCAATTAAAGTTAGCAAAATGCCCCGAGGACATTCCCCTTGTCGGCTTCTGTTAAATGACACTCTCCTTTAACTTTTGTTTTACTCCAATTAAAAAGGCCTCCATCTATGCAATTAACAACAGCCTATCAGCCAAGGCTACTGTGACTCGCCCTCTTCTCTCTCCTATCAGCCAAGGCTACTGTGACTCACCCTCTTCTCTCTCCTATCAGCCTATCAGCCAAGGCTCCTCTGACTCACCCTCTTCTCTCTCTCCTATCAGCCTATCAGCCAAGGCTCCTCTGACTCACCCTCTTCTCTCTCCTATCAGCCTAGGCCAAGGATCCTCTGACTCGCCCTGTTCTCTCTCTCCTATCAGCCTAGGCCAAGGCTCCTCTGACTCGCCCTCTTCTCTCTCTATCTTTCCTATCAGCCTAGGCCAAGGCTCCTCTGACTCGCCCTCTTCTCTCTCTCTTATCAGCCTAGGCCAAGGCTCCTCTGACTCGCCCTCTTCTCTCTCTCTTATCAGCCTAGGCCAAGGCTCCTCTGACTCGCCCTCTTCTCTCTCTCCTCAGCAGTACACGTAAGGTGAGCAGCCAGAACCAGTTTCAGCTGGACAGAAGATAGACATTTTATTGAGTTGCAATTGGCTGACAAAGATAACAAGCTACTGCAGTTCTCATCTCCTCACACACATAACTTTAACAGAGGATGATTTACACAGTAAATGCATTTCAATTGCACATACCAGAGAACTGTGGCAATTATATCAGACCCAACACATATCCGAGACAAACGTCCGCATTTACGACCTGGATCCGCTTATGTCCTGGGTCGGATCTGGTAATTTAGGGTCTGTAGGCCCGTGAAGTCCTTTAGTATGGGGTTCCTCCAAACCAAACAAATCACACAGTGAGAGTTGCCCTGTGAGCAAGATCACCTGGTTTAACATGGACCCCATTCAAAAAGATGACTGGCAACACACACAAGCCTGCCTGCCAGCATCACTACATCTAGCTAGGCCAGCATCTCTTGAGGTTGGTCTTAAATGGTACCCTAGACAGACAGACAGACAGACAGACAGACAGACAGACAGACAGACAGACAGACCAATTACCCCAACCCAGGAACCATGTCTCATTAGCAGCCTCTCCCTCTCTCTGACACTGTACATGTAGACAACTCTAGGATCAAGCAGCTCTTCTCTGGGTTAAATTGACAGCAGTGTCTTGTTTCTTCTGATAGCCTCCATATGTTTCCCTGTCAGAGAGAGTGATGAAGGAGACAGACTGCCTCACAAATGAAACCATATTACATGTATTTTTCTTCTATCCCTCCTATCTCTTCTATCCCTCCTATCTCTTCTATCCCTCCTATCTCTTCTATCCCTCCTATCTCTTCTATCCCTCCTATCTCTTCTTATTATTCTATCTACTCTCTCTCCTATATATTTTATCTCTTCTATCTTTCATATCACTCCTATAAATTCTACCCACTCTCTCTCCAATATATTATCTCTTCTAACTTTCATATCACTCCTATATATTATACTGTATCTACTCTCTCTCCTACATATTCTCTCTCTCATATCACTCCTATATATTTTCTCTTCTATCTTTCATATCACTCCTATAAATTCTATCTACTCTCTCCTATATATTCTCTCTTCTATCTTTCATATCACTCCTAGAAATTCTATCTACTCTCTCCTATATATTCTCTCTTCTATCTTTCATATCACTCCTATATATTCTCTCTCTTCTATCCCTCCTATATATTCTATCTACTCTCACTCCTTTATATTTGCTCTTTCATATCACTACTATATATTCTCTATCTCTTCTATCCCTCCTATCGCTTCTGACTCACCCTGGGATGAGTCCTACGGCAAATCCGAAAAGCCTCCCGGTATCACCATGACGACGATGACCGGGGCTGAGTTGAACAGATGGCCTCAGTGTGCCGCGCAGCAATTAAAGAGAAGGAGAATACAGCAGGGGGAGGGAGGAGGGAAAGTGGAGCTGGGGGAGGAGGGAAAGTGGAGCTGGGGGAGGAGGGAAAGTGGGTCAGGATCAGGGGATCTGGAGGGGAGGAGGGGGAGAGGACATGTAGCTAGCTGTGCCTGCAGGTTTGTGTGTGGACGTGCACAGTTATTAACACACTCAGTTATACACACACAAAACTCTACACAGCCACGTGTTCACGCTTCACTGCCCTCCTTCCTCCAGCGCTAACCGCCCCATCCCCCAACAAAACAAATACCCACCCCTCTTCTACCCTCACACCCCTCACCCATCTCTGGCTAAGCTGGGAGGATGGGACCTGATCCATTTAGACTCGTCTGGTCTGGGATAATAGAACCTGATCCATTTAGATTTGGCTGGAAAGGAATGATAGGACCTGATCCATTTAAACTGGAATGATAGGACCTGATCCATTTACACTGGGGTGATAGGACCTGATCCATTTACACGGGGATGGGATGATAGGACCTGATCCATTAACACTGGAAAGGAATGATAGGACCTGATCGATTTAGACTGGGATGACAGGACATGATCCATTTAGACTGGGATGGGATGATAGGACCTGATCCATTTAGACTGGGATGGGTTGATAGGACCTGATCCATTTAGACTGGGTTGGGTTGATAGGACCTGATCCATTTAGACTGGGATGATAGAACTTGACCCATTTAAACTGGGATGGGATGATAGGACCTGATCCATTAAGACTGGATTGATAAGTCCTGATCCATCTAGACTGGGATGATAGGATTTGATCCATTTAGACTGGGTTGGGATGATAGGACCTGATCCATTTAGACTGGGTTGGGATGATAGGACCTGATCCATTTAGACTGGAATGATAAGACCTGATCCATTTAGACTGGGATGATAGGACCTGATCCATTTCGACTGGGATGATAGGACCTGATCAATTTCGACTGGGATGATAGGACCTGATCCATTTAGACTGGGATGATAGGACCTGATCCATTTAGACTGGGTTGGGATGATAGGACCTGCTCCATTTCGACTGGGATGATAGGACCTAATCCATTTAGACTGGGTTGATAGGGCCTGCTCCATGTCGACTGGGAGGATAGGACCTGATCCATTTACACTGGAAAGGAATGATAGGACCTGATCCATTTAGACTGGAATGATAGGACATGATCCATTTAGCCTGGGATGAGATGATAGGACCTGATCCATTTAGACTGGGATGAGATGATAGGACCTGATCCATTTAGACTGGGTTGGGTTGATAGGACCTGATCCATTTAGACTGGGATGATAGGACCTGATCCATTTAGACTGGGTTGGGAAGATAGGACCTGATCCATTTAGACTGTGATGATAGGATCTGATCCATTTAGACTTGGATGATAGGACCTGATCCATTTAGACTGGGATGATAGGACCTGATACATTTAGACTGGGATGATAGGACCTGATACATTTAGACTGGGATGATAGGACCTAATCAATTTCGACTGGGATGATAGGACATGATCCATTTAGACTGGGATGATAGGACATGATCCATTTAGACTGGGATGGGATGATAGGACCTGATCCATTTAGACTGGGTTGATAGGACCTGATCCATTAAGACTGGGATGATAGGACCTGGTTCATTTAGACTGGGATGGAATGATCGGACCTGATCCATTTATACTGGGATGATAGGATCTGATCCATTTAGACTGGGTTGATAGGGCCTGATCCATTTAGACTGGGTTGATAGGACCTGGTCCATTTAGACTGGGATGATAGGATCTGATCCATTTAGACTGGGTTGATAGGGCCTGATCCATTTAGACTGGGATGATAGGACCTGATCCATTTAGACTGGGATGATAGGACCTGATACATTTAGACTGGGATGATAGGACCTAATCAATTTCGACTGGTATGATAGGACATGGTCCATTTAGACTGGGATGGGATGATAGAACCTGATCCATTTAGACTGGGTTGATAGGACCTGATCCATTTAGACTGGGATGATAGGATTTGATCCATTTAGACTGGGTTGGGATGATAGGACCTGATCCATTTAGACTGGGTTGGGATGATAGGACCTGATCCATTTAGACTGGAATGATAAGACCTGATCCATTTAGACTGGGATGATAGGACCTGATCCATTTCGACTGGGATGATAGGACCTGATCAATTTCGACTGGGATGATAGGACCTGATCCATTTAGACTGGGATGATAGGACCTGATCCATTTAGACTGGGTTGGGATGATAGGACCTGCTCCATTTCGACTGGGATGATAGGACCTAATCCATTTAGACTGGGTTGATAGGGCCTGCTCCATGTCGACTGGGAGGATAGGACCTGATCCATTTACACTGGAAAGGAATGATAGGACCTGATCCATTTAGACTGGAATGATAGGACATGATCCATTTAGCCTGGGATGAGATGATAGGACCTGATCCATTTAGACTGGGATGAGATGATAGGACCTGATCCATTTAGACTGGGTTGGGTTGATAGGACCTGATCCATTTAGACTGGGATGATAGGACCTGATCCATTTAGACTGGGTTGGGAAGATAGGACCTGATCCATTTAGACTGTGATGATAGGATCTGATCCATTTAGACTTGGATGATAGGACCTGATCCATTTAGACTGGGATGATAGGACCTGATACATTTAGACTGGGATGATAGGACCTGATACATTTAGACTGGGATGATAGGAACTAATCAATTTCGACTGGGATGATAGGACATGATCCATTTAGACTGGGATGATAGGACATGATCCATTTAGACTGGGATGGGATGATAGGACCTGATCCATTTAGATTGGGTTGATAGGACCTGATCCATTAAGACTGGGATGATAGGACCTGGTTCATTTAGACTGGGATGGAATGATCGGACCTGATCCATTTATACTGGGATGATAGGATCTGATCCATTTAGACTGGGTTGATAGGGCCTGATCCATTTAGACTGGGTTGATAGGACCTGGTCCATTTAGACTGGGATGATAGGATCTGATCCATTTAGACTGGGTTGATAGGGCCTGATCCATTTAGACTGGGATGATAGGACCTGATCCATTTAGACTGGGATGATAGGACCTGATACATTTAGACTGGGATGATAGGACCTAATCAATTTCGACTGGGATGATAGGACATGGTCCATTTAGACTGGGATGGGATGATAGAACCTGATCCATTTAGACTGGGTTGATAGGACCTGATCCATTTAGACTGGGATGATAGGACCTGGTCCATTTAGACTGGGATGGAATGATCGGACCTGATCCATTTATACTGGGATGATAGGATCTGATCCATTTAGACTGGGTTGATAGGGCCTGATCCATTTAGACTGGGATGATAGGACCTGATCCATTTAGACTGGGATGATAGGACCTGATCCATTTAGACTGGGATGATAGGACCTAATCAATTTCGACTGGGATGATAGGACATGGTCCATTTAGACTGGGATGATAGGGCCTGATCCATTTAGACTGGGATGGGATGATAGGACCTGATCCATTTAGACTGGGTTGATAGGACCTGATCCATTTAGACTGGGATGATAGGGCCTGCTCCATGTCGACTGGGATGATAGGACCTGATCCATTTAGACTGGGAAAGGATGATAGGACCTGATCCATTTAGACTGGGACGATAGGACCTGATCCATTTAGACTGGGTTGATAGGGTCTGATCCATGTCGACAGGGATGATAGGACCTGATCCATTTAGACTGGGAAAGGATGATAGGACCTGATCCATTTAGACTGGGATGATAGGACCTGATCCATTTAGACTGGGTTGATAGGGCCTGATTCATGTCGACTGGGATGGGATGATCTGACCTGATCCATTTATACTGGGATGATAGGACCTGATCCATTTATACTGGGATGATAGGACCTGATCCATTTAGACTGGGATGATAGGACCTGATACATTTAGACTGGGATGATAGGACCTAATCAATTTTGACTGGGATGATAGGACATGATCCATTTAGACTGGGATGATAGGGCCTGCTCCATGTCGACTGGGATGATAGGACCTGATCCATTTAGACTGGGAAAGGATGATAGGACCTGATTCATTTAGACTGGGATGATAGGACCTGATCCATTTAGACTGGGTTGATAGGGCCTGATCCATGTCGACTGGGATGATAGGACCTGATCCATTTATAGTGGGAAAGGATGATAGGACCTGATCCATTTAGACTGGGATGATAGAACCTGATCCATTTAGACTGGGTTGATAGGACCTGATCCATTTAGACTGGGATGATAGTACCTGGTCCATTTAGACTGGGATGGAATGATCGGACCTGATCCATTTATACTGGGATGATAGGATCTGATCCATTTAGACTGGGTTGATAGGGCCTGATCCATTTAGACTGGGATGATAGGACCTGATCCATTTAGACTGGGATGATAGGACCTGATCCATTTAGACTGGGATTATAGGACCTGATACATTTAGACTGGGATGATAGGACCTGCTCCATGTCGACTGGGATGATATGACCTGATCCATTTAGACTGGGAAAGGTTGATAGGACCTGATCCATTCATACTGTGATGATAGGACCTGATCCATTTAGACTGGGATGATAGGACCTGATCCATTTAGACTGGGATGATAGGGCCTGCTCCATGTCGACTGGGATGATAGGACTTGATCCATTTAAACTGGGATGGTATTATATGACCTGACCCATTTAGACTGGGATGATAGGATCTGATCCATTTAGACTGGGATGATAGGACCTGGTCCATTTAGACTGGGATGATAGGACCTGGTCCATTTAGACTGGGATGGAATGATCGGACCTGATCCATTTAGACTGGGTTGATAGGACCTGATCCATTTAGAATGGGATGATAGGACCTGATCCATTTAGACTTGGATGATAGGACCTGATCCATTTAGACTGGGATGATAGGACCTGATACATTTAGACTGGGATGATAGGACCTAATCAATTTCGACTGGGATGATAGGACATGATCCATTTAGACTGAGATGATAGGGCCTGATCCATTTAGACTGGGATGGGATGATAGGACCTGATCCATTTAGACTGGGTTGATAGGACCTGATCCATTAAGACTGGGATGATAGGACCTGGTTCATTTAGACTGGGATGGAATGATCGGACCTGATCCATTTATACTGGGATGATAGGATCTGATCCATTTAGACTGGGTTGATAGGGCCTGATCCATTTAGACTGGGATGATAGGACCTGGTCCATTTAGACTGGGATGATAGGATCTGATCCATTTAGACTGGGTTGATAGGGCCTGATCCATTTAGACTGGGATGATAGGACCTGATCCATTTAGACTGGGATGATAGGACCTGATACATTTAGACTGGGATGATAGGACCTAATCAATTTCGACTGGGATGATAGGACATGGTCCATTTAGACTGGGATGGGATGATAGAACCTGATCCATTTAGACTGGGTTGATAGGACCTGATCCATTTAGACTGGGATTATAGGACCTGGTCCATTTAGACTGGGATGGAATGATCGGACCTGATCCATTTATACTGGGATGATAGGATCTGATCCATTTAGACTGGGTTGATAGGGCCTGGTCCATTTAGACTGGGATGATAGGACCTGATCCATTTAGACTGGGATGATAGGACCTAATCAATTTCGACTGGGATGATAGGACATGGTCCATTTAGACTGGGATGATAGGGCCTGATCCATTTAGACTGGGATGGGATGATAGGACCTGATCCATTTAGACTGGGTTGATAGGACCTGATCCATTTAGACTGGGATGATAGGGCCTGCTCCATGTCGACTGGGATGATAGGACCTGATCCATTTAGACTGGGAAAGGATGATAGGACCTGATCCATTTAGACTGGGACGATAGGACCTGATCCATTTAGACTGGGTTGATAGGGTCTGATCCATGTCGACAGGGATGATAGGACCTGATCCATTTAGACTGGGAAAGGATGTTAGGACCTGATCCATTTAGACTGGGATGATAGGACCTGATCCATTTAGACTGGGTTGATAGGGCCTGATTCATGTCGACTGGGATGGGATGATCTGACCTGATCCATTTATACTGGGATGATAGGACCTGATCCATTTAGACTGGGATGATAGGACCTGATCCATTTAGACTGGGATGGGATGATAGGACCTGATCCATTTAGACTGGGATGATAGGACCTGATACATTTAGACTGGGATGACAGGACCTAATCAATTTTGACTGGGATGATAGGACATGATCCATTTAGACTGGGATGATAGGGCCTGCTCCATGTCGACTGGGATGATAGGACCTAATCCATTTAGACTGGGAAAGGATGATAGGACCTGATTCATTTAGACTGGGATGATAGGACCTGATCCATTTAGACTGGGTTGATAGGGCCTGATCCATGTCGACTGGGATGATAGGACCTGATCCATTTATAGTGGGAAAGGATGATAGGACCTGATCCATTTAGACTGGGATGATAGAACCTGATCCATTTAGACTGGGTTGATAGGACCTGATCCATTTAGACTGGGATGATAGGACCTGGTCCATTTAGACTGGGATGGAATGATCGGACCTGATCCATTTATACTGGGATGATAGGATCTGATCCATTTAGACTGGGTTGATAGGGCCTGATCCATTTAGACTGGGATGATAGGACCTGATCCATTTAGACTGGGATGATAGGACCTGATCCATTTAGACTGGGATGATAGGACCTGATACATTTAGACTGGGATGATAGGACCTGCTCCATGTCAACTGGGATGATATGACCTGATCCATTTAGACTGGGAAAGGTTGATAGGACCTGATCCATTCATACTGTGATGATAGGACCTGATCCATTTAGACTGGGATGATAGGACCTGATCCATTTAGACTGGGATGATAGGGCCTGCTCCATGTCGACTGGGATGATAGGACTTGATCCATTTAAACTGGGATGGTATTATATGACCTGACCCATTTAGACTGGGATGATAGGATCTGATCCATTTAGACTGGGATGATAGGACCTGGTCCATTTAGACTGGGATGATAGGACCTGGTCCATTTAGACTGGGATGGAATGATCGGACCTGATCCATTTAGACTGGGATGATAGGACCTGATCCATTTAGACTGGGATGATAGGACCTGGTCCATTTAGACTGGGATGATAGGACCTGGTCCATTTAGACTGGGATGGAATGATCGGACCTGGTCCATTTAGACTGGGTTGATAGGACCTGATCCATTTAGACTGGGATGATAGGACCTGGTCCATTTAGATTGGGATGGGATGATAGAACCTGATCCATTTAGACTGGGTTGATAGGACCTGATCCATTTAGACTGGGATGATAGGACCTGGTCCATTTAGATTGGGATGGGATGATAGAACCTGATCCATTTAGACTGGGTTGATAGGACCTGATCCATTTAGACTGGGATGATAGGATCTGATCCATTTAGACTGGGTTGATAGGGCATGATCCATTTAGACTGGGATGATAGGACCTGATCCATATAGACTGGAATGATAGGACCTGATCCATTTAGACTGGGATGATAGGACCTGATACATTTAGACTGGGATGATAGGACCTAATCAATTTCGACTGGGATGATAGGACATGGTCCATTTAGACTGGGATGATAGGGCCTGATCCATTTAGACTGGGATGGGATGATAGGACCTGATCCATTTAGACTGGGTTGATAGGACCTGATCAATTTAGACTGGGATGATAGGGCCTGCTCCATGTCGACTGGGATGATAGGACCTGATCCATTTAGACTGGGAAAGGATGATAGGACCTGATCCATTTAGACTGGGACGATAGGACCTGATCCATTTAGACTGGGTTGATAGGGTCTGATCCATGTCGACAGGGATGATAGGACCTGGTCCATTTAGACTGGGAAAGGATGATAGGACCTGATCCATTTAGACTGGGATGATAGGACCTGATCCATTTAGACTGGGTTGATAGGGCCTGATCCATGTCGACTGGGATGGGATGATCTGACCTGATCCATTTATACTGGGATGATAGGACCTGATCCATTTAGACTGGGATGATAGGACCTGATCCATTTAGACTGGGATGGGATGATAGGACCTGATCCATTTAGACTGGGATGATAGGACCTGATACATTTAGACTGGGATGATAGGACCTAATCCATTTTGACTGGGATGATAGGACATGATCCATTTAGACTGGGATGATAGGGCCTGCTCCATGTCGACTGGGATGATAGGACCTGATCCATTTAGACTGGGAAAGGATGATAGGACCTGATCCATTTAGACTGGGATGATAGGACCTGATCCATTTAGACTGGGTTGATAGGGCCCGATCCATGTCGACTGGGATGATAGGACCTGATCCATTTATAGTGGGAAAGGATGATAGGACCTGATCCATTTAGACTGGGATGATAGAACCTGATCCATTTAGACTGGGTTGATAGGACCTGATCCATTTAGACTGGGATGATAGTACCTGGTCCATTTAGACTGGGATGGAATGATCGGACCTGATCCATTTAGACTGGGATGATAGGACCTGATACATTTTGACTGGGATGATAGGACATGATCCATTTAGACTGGGATGATAGGGCCTGCTCCATGTCGACTGGGATGATAGGACCTGATCCATTTAGACTGGGAAAGGATGATAGGACCTGATCCATTTAGACTGGGATGATAGGACCTGATCCATTTAGACTGGGTTGATAGGGCCCGATCCATGTCGACTGGGATGATAGGACCTGATCCATTTATAGTGGGAAAGGATGATAGGACCTGATCCATTTAGACTGGGATGATAGAACCTGATCCATTTAGACTGGTTTGATAGGACCTGATCCATTTAGACTGGGATGATAGTACCTGGTCCATTTAGACTGGGATGGAATGATCGGACCTGATCCATTTATACTGGGATGATAGGATCTGATCCATTTAGACTGGGTTGATAGGGCCTGATCCCATTTAGACTGGGATGATAGGACCTGATCCATTTAGACTGGGATGATAGGACCTGATACATTTAGACTGGGATGATAGGACCTGATACATTTAGACTGGGATGATAGGACCTGCTCCATGTCGACTGGGATGATATGACCTGATCCATTTAGACTGGGAAAGGTTGATAGGACCTGATCCATTCATACTGTGATGATAGGACCTGATCCATTTAGACTGGGATGATAGGACCTGATCCATTTAGACTGGGATGATAGGGCCTGCTCCATGTCGACTGGGATGATAGGACTTGATCAATTTAAACTGGGATGGTATAATATTACCTGACCCATTTAGACTGGGATGATAGGACCTAATCAATTTCGACTGGGATGATAGGACCTAATCAATTTAGACTGGGATGATAGGACATGATCCATTTAAACTGGGATGGTATGATAGGACCTGGCCCATTTAGACTGGGATGATAGGACCTGATCCATTTAGATTGGGATGGGATGATAGGACCTTATTCATTTAGATTGGGATGGGATGATAGGACCCGATCCATTTAGACTGGGATGATAGGACCTGATCCATTTAGACTGGGATGATAGGACCTGATCCATTTAGACTTGGATGATAGGACCTGATCCATTTAGACTGGGATGGGATAATAGGACCTGATCCATTTAGACTGGGATGGGATGATAGGACCTGATCCATTTAGAATGGGATGATAGGACCTGATCCATTTAGACTGGGATGATAGGACCTGATCCATTTAGACTGGGATGATAGGACCTGATCCATTTAGACTGGGTTGATAGGGCCTGATCCATGTCGACCGGGATGATAGGACCTGATCCATTTAGACTGGGATGATAGGACCTGATACATTTAGACTGGGATGATAGGACCTGATACATTTAGACTGGGATGATAGGACCTGCTCCAAGTCGACTGGGATGATAGGACCTGATCCATTTAGACTGGGAAAGGATGATAGGACCTGATCCATTTAGACTGGGTTGATAGGGTCTGATCCATGTCGACTGGGATGATAGGACCTGATCCATTTAGACTGGGAAAGGATGATAGGACCTGATCCATTTAGACTGGGTTGATAGGGTCTGATCCATGTCGACTGGGATGATAGGACCTGATCCATTTAGACTGGGAAAGGATGATAGGACCTGATCCATTTAGACTGGGATGATAGGACCTGATCCATTTAGACTGGGTTGATAGGGCCTGATCCATGTCGACTGGGATGGGATGATCTGACCTGATCCATTCATACTGGGATGATAGGACCTGATCCATTTAGACTGGGATGATAGGACCTGATCCATTTAGACTGGGATGATAGGGCCTGCTCCATGTCGACTGGGATGATAGGACTTGATCCATTTAGATTGGGATGGGATGATAGGACCTTATTCATTTAGATTGGGATGGGATGATAGGACCTTATTTAGATTGGGATGGGATGATAGGACCTGATCCATTTAGACTGGGATGATAGGACCCGATCCATATAGACTGGGATGATAGGACCCGATCCATTTAGACTGGGATGATAGGATCTGATCCATTTAGACTGGGATGGTATGATAGGACCTGGCCCATTTAGACTGGGATGATAGGACCTGATCCATTTAGATTGGGATGGGATGATAGGACCTTATTCATTTAGATTGGGATGGGATGATAGGACCTGATCCATTTAGACTGGGATGATAGGACCCGATCCATATAGACTGGGATGATAGGACCCGATCCATTTAGACTGGGATGATAGGATCTGATCCATTTAGACTGGGATGATAGGGCCTGATCCATTTAGACTGGGATGATAGGACATGGTCCATTTAGACTGGGATGGAATGATCGGACCTGATCCATTTAGAATGGGATGATAGGACCTGATCCATTTAGACTGGGATGATAGGACCTGATCCATTTAGACTGGGATGATAGGGCCTGCTCCATGTCGACTGGGATGATAGGACTTGATCCATTTAAACTGGGATGGTATTATGTGACCTGACCCATTTAGACTGGGATGATAGGACCTGATCCATTTAGACTGGGATGATAGGACCTGATCCATTTAGACAAGGATGATAGGACCTGATCCATTTAGACTGGGTTGGGATGATAGGATCTGATCCATTTAGACTGGGTTGGGATGATAGGACCTGATCCATTTAGACTGGGATGATAGGACCTGATCCATTTAGACTGGGATGGGATGATATGACCTGATCCATTTAGAATGGGAAGATAGGACCTGATCCATTTAGACTGGGATGATAGGACCTAATCAATTTCGACTGGGATGATAGGACCTAATCAATTTAGACTGGGATGATAGGACATGATCCATTTAAACTGGGATGGTATGATAGGACCTGGCCCATTTAGACTGGGATGATAGGACCTGATCCATTTAGATTGGGATGGGATGATAGGACCTTATTCATTTAGATTGGGATGGGATGATAGGACCTGATCCATTTAGACTGGGATGATAGGACCCGATCCATATAGACTGGGATGATAGGACCCGATCCATTTAGACTGGGATGATAGGATCTGATCCATTTAGACTGGGATGATAGGGCCTGATCCATTTAGACTGGGATGATAGGACATGGTCCATTTAGACTGGGATGGAATGATCAGACCTGATCCATTTAGAATGGGATGCTAGGACCTGATCCATTTAGACTGGGATGATAGGACCTGATCCATTTAGACTGGGATGATAGGACCTGATCCATTTAGACTGGGTTGATAGGGCCTGATCCATGTCGACTGGGATGATAGGACCTGATCAATTTAGACTGGGAAAGGATGATAGGACCTGATCCATTTAGACTGGGATGTTAGGACCTGATTCATTTAGACTGGGTTGATAGGGCCTGATCCATGTCGACTGGGATGATAGGACCTGATCCATTCATTTTGACTGGGAAAGGATGATAGGACCTGATCCATTTAGACTGGGATGGGATGATCGGATCTGATTCATTTAGACTGGGATGATAGGACCTGATCCATTTAGACTGGGATGATAGGACCTGATCCATTTAGACTGGGATGATAGGACCTGATCCATTTAGACTAGGATGATAGGACCTGATCCATTTAGACTGGGATGGGATGATCGGACCTGATTCATTTATACTGGGATGATAGGACCTGATCCATTTAGACTGGGAAGATAGGACCTGATCCATTTAGACTGGGATGGGATGATAGGACCTGATCCATTTAGACTGGGATGGGATGATAGGACCTGATCCATTTAGACTGGTATGATAGGACCTGATCCATTTAGACTGGGATGATAGGACCTGATCCATTTAGACTGGGAAAGGATGATAGGACCTGATCCATTTAGACTGGGATGTTAGGACCTGATCCATTTAGACTGGGTTGATAGGGCCTGATCCATGTCGACTGGGATGATAGGACCTGATCCATTCATTTTGACTGGGAAAGGATGATAGGACCTGATCCATTTAAGACTGGGATGATCGGATCTGATTCATTTATAATGGGATGATAGGACCTGATCCATTTAGACTGGGATGATAGGACCCAATACATTTAGACTGGGATGATAGGACCTGATCCATTTAGACTGGGATGATAGGACCTGATCCATTTAGACTGGGATGATAGGACCTGATCCATTTAGACTGGGATGATAGGACCTGATTCATTTAGACTGGGATGGGATGATCGGACCTGATTCATTTATACTGGGATGAAAGGACCTGATCCATTTAGACTGGGATGATAGGACCCGATCCATTTAGACTGGGATGATAGGACTTGATCAATTTAGACTGTGATGGTATTATATGACCTGACCCATTTAGACTGGGATGATAGGACCTGATCCATTTAGACTGGGTTGGGATGATAGGACCTGATCCATTTAGACTGGGATGATAGGACCCGCTCCATTTAGACTGGGATGATAGGACCTGATCCATTTAGACTGGGAAAGGATGATAGGACCTGATCCATTTAGACTGGGTTGGGATGATAGGACCTGCTCCATTTAGACGGGGATGATAGGACCTGCTCCATTTAGACTGGGATGTTAGGACCTGATCCATTTAGACTGGGTTGATAGGGCCTGATCCATGTCGACTGGGATGATAGGACCTGATCCATTTAAGACTGGGATGATCGGATCCGATCCATTTAGACTGGGATGATAGGACCTGATCCATTTAGACTGGGATGATAGGACCTGATCCATTTAGACTGGGATGATAGGACCTGATCCATTTAGACTGGGATGATAGGACCTGATCCATTTAGACTGGGATGGGATGATCGGACCTGATTCATTTATACTGGGATGATAGGACCTGATCCATTTAGACTGGGATGATAGGACCCGATCCATTTAGACTGGGATGATAGGACCTGATCCATTTAGACTGGGATGATAGGACCTGATCCATTTAGACTGGGATGATAGGACCTGATCCATTTAGACTGGGATGATAGGACCTGATCCATTTAGACTGGGATGGGATGATCGGACCTGATTCATTTATACTGGGATGATAGGACCTGATCCATTTAGACTGGGAAGATAGGACCTGATCCATTTAGACTGGGATGGGATGATAGGACCTGATCCATTTAGACTGGGATGGGATGATAGGACCTGATCCATTTAGACTGGGATGATAGGACCTGATCCATTTAGACTGGGATGATAGGACCTGATCCATTTAGACTGGGAAAGGATGATAGGACCTGATCCATTTAGACTGGGATGTTAGGACCTGATCCATTTAGACTGGGTTGATAGGGCCTGATCCATGTCGACTGGGATGATAGGACCTGATCCATTCATTTTGACTGGGAAAGGATGATAGGACCTGATCCATTTAAGACTGGGATGATCGGATCTGATTCATTTATAATGGGATGATAGGACCTGATCCATTTAGACTGGGATGATAGGACCCAATACATTTAGACTGGGATGATAGGACCTGATCCATTTAGACTGGGATGATAGGACCTGATCCATTTAGACTGGGATGATAGGACCTGATCCATTTAGACTGGGATGATAGGACCTGATCCATTTAGACTGGGATGATAGGACCTGATCCATTTAGACTGGGATGGGATGATCGGACCTGATTCATTTATACTGGGATGATAGGACCTGATCCATTTAGACTGGGATGATAGGACCTGATCCATTTAGACTGGGATGGGATGATAGGACCTAATCCATTTAGACTGGGATGATAGGACCTGATCCATTTAGACTGGGATGGGATGATAGGACCTGATCCATTTAGACTGGGATGATAGGACCTGATCCATTTAGACTGGGATGATAGGACCTGATCCATTTAGACTGGGATGATAGGACCTGATCCATTTAGACTGGGATGATAGGACCTGATCCATTTAGACTGGGATGATAGGACCTGATCCATTTAGACTGGGATGGGATGATCGGACCTGATTCATTTATACTGGGATGATAGGACCTGATCCATTTAGACTGGGATGATAGAACCTGATCAATTTAGACTGGGTTGATAGGACCTGATCCATTTAGACTGGGATGATAGGACATGGTCCATTTAGACTGGGATGGAATGATCGGACCTGATCCATTTATACTGGGATCATAGGATCTGATCCATTTAGACTGGGTTGATAGGGCCTGTTCCATTTAGACTGGGATGATAGGACCTGATCCATTTAGACTGGGATGATAGGACCTGATCCATTTAGACTGGGATGATAGGACCTGAATCATTTGGACTGGATTGATAGGACCTGATCCATTTAGACTGGGATGATAGGACCTGATCCATTTAGACTGGGATGATAGGACCCGATCCATTTAGACTGGGATGATAGGACTTGATCCATTTAAACTGGGATGGTATGATAGGACATGGCCCATTTCGACTGGGATGATAGGACCAGATCCATTTAGATTGGGATGGGATGATAGGACCTTATTCATTTAGATTGGGATGGGATGATAGGACCTTGTCCATTTAGACTGGGATGATAGGACCTGATCCATTTAGACTGGGATGATAGGACCCGATCCATTTAGACTGGGATGATAGGACCCGGTCCATTTAGACTGGGATGATAGGACTTGATCAATTTAGACTGTGATGGTATGATAGGACATGGCCCATTTCGACTGGGATGATAGGACCTGATCCATTTAGATTGGGATGGGATGATAGGACCTTATTCATTTAGATTGGGATGGGATGATAGGACCTTGTCCATTTAGACTGGGATGATAGGACCTGATCCATTTAGACTGGGATGATAGGACCCGATCCATTTAGACTGGGATGATAGGACCCGATCCATTTAGACTGGGATGATAGGACTTGATCAATTTAGACTGTGATGGTATTATAGTACCTGACCCATTTAGACTGGGATGATAGGACCTGATCCATTTAGACTGGGATGATAGGACCTGATCCATTTATACTGGGATCATAGGATCTGATCCATTTAGACTGGGTTGATAGGGCCTGGTCCATTTAGACTGGGATGATAGGACCTTATCCATATAGACTGGGATGATAGGACTTGATCCATTTAAACTGGGATGGTATGATAGGACATGGCCCATTTCGACTGGGATGATAGGCCCTGATCCATTTGGATTGGGATGGGATGATAGGACCTTATTCATTTAGATTGGGATGGGATGATAGGACCTTGTCCATTTAGACTGGGATGATAGGACCTGATCCATTTAGACTGGGATGATAGGCCCTGATCCATTTAGATTGGGATGGGATGATAGGACCTTATTCATTTAGATTGGGATGGGATGATAGGACCTTATTCATTTAGATTGGGATGGGATGATAGGACCTTGTCCATTTAGACTGGGATGATAGGACCTGATCGATTTAGACTGGGATGATAGGACCCGATCCATTTAGACTGGGATGATAGGACCCGATCCATTTAGACTGGGATGATAGGACTTGATCAATTTAGACTGTGATGGTATTATAGTACCTGACCCATTTAGACTGGGATGATAGGACCTGATCCATTTAGACTGGGATGATAGGACCTGATCCATTTAGACTGGGATGATAGGACCTGATCCATTTAGACTGGGATGATAGGACCTGATCCATTTAGACTGGGATGATAGGACCTGATCCATTTAGACTGGGATGATAGGACCTGATCCATTTAGACTGGGATGGGATGATCGGACCTGATTCATTTATACTGGGATGATAGGACCTGATCCATTTAGACTGGGATGATAGGACCCGATCCATTTAGACTGGGATGATAGGACCTGATCCATTTAGACTGGGATGATAGGACCTGATCCATTTAGACTGGGATGATAGGACCTGATCCATTTAGACTGGGATGATAGGACCTGATCCATTTAGACTGGGATGGGATGATCGGACCTGATTCATTTATACTGGGATGATAGGACCTGATCCATTTAGACTGGGAAGATAGGACCTGATCCATTTAGACTGGGATGGGATGATAGGACCTGATCCATTTAGACTGGGATGGGATGATAGGACCTGATCCATTTAGACTGGGATGATAGGACCTGATCCATTTAGACTGGGATGATAGGACCTGATCCATTTAGACTGGGAAAGGATGATAGGACCTGATCCATTTAGACTGGGATGTTAGGACCTGATCCATTTAGACTGGGTTGATAGGGCCTGATCCATGTCGACTGGGATGATAGGACCTGATCCATTCATTTTGACTGGGAAAGGATGATAGGACCTGATCCATTTAAGACTGGGATGATCGGATCTGATTCATTTATAATGGGATGATAGGACCTGATCCATTTAGACTGGGATGATAGGACCCAATACATTTAGACTGGGATGATAGGACCTGATCCATTTAGACTGGGATGATAGGACCTGATCCATTTAGACTGGGATGATAGGACCTGATCCATTTAGACTGGGATGATAGGACCTGATCCATTTAGACTGGGATGGGATGATCGGACCTGATTCATTTATACTGGGATGATAGGACCTGATCCATTTAGACTGGGATGATAGGACCTGATCCATTTAGACTGGGATGGGATGATAGGACCTAATCCATTTAGACTGGGATGATAGGACCTGATCCATTTAGACTGGGATGGGATGATAGGACCTGATCCATTTAGACTGGGATGATAGGACCTGATCCATTTAGACTGGGATGATAGGACCTGATCCATTTAGACTGGGATGATAGGACCTGATCCATTTAGACTGGGATGATAGGACCTGATCCATTTAGACTGGGATGATAGGACCTGATCCATTTAGACTGGGATGATAGGACCTGATCCATTTAGACTGGGATGGGATGATCGGACCTGATTCATTTATACTGGGATGATAGGACCTGATCCATTTAGACTGGGATGATAGGACCTGATCCATTTAGACTGGGATGATAGGACATGGTCCATTTAGACTGGGATGGAATGATCGGACCTGATCCATTTATACTGGGATCATAGGATCTGATCCATTTAGACTGGGTTGATAGGGCCTGGTCCATTTAGACTGGGATGATAGGACCTGATCCATTTAGACTGGGATGATAGGACCTGATCCATTTAGACTGGGATGATAGGACCTGAATCATTTGGACTGGATTGATAGGACCTGATCCATTTAGACTGGGATGATAGGACCTGATCCATTTAGACTGGGATGATAGGACCCGATCCATTTAGACTGGGATGATAGGACTTGATCCATTTAAACTGGGATGGTATGATAGGACATGGCCCATTTCGACTGGGATGATAGGACCTGATCCATTTAGATTGGGATGGGATGATAGGACCTTATTCATTTAGATTGGGATGGGATGATAGGACCTTGTCCATTTAGACTGGGATGATAGGACCTGATCCATTTAGACTGGGATGATAGGACCCGATCCATTTAGACTGGGATGATAGGACCCGATCCATTTAGACTGGGATGATAGGACTTGATCAATTTAGACTGTGATGGTATGATAGGACATGGCCCATTTCGACTGGGATGATAGGACCTGATCCATTTAGATTGGGATGGGATGATAGGACCTTATTCATTTAGATTGGGATGGGATGATAGGACCTTGTCCATTTAGACTGGGATGATAGGACCTGATCCATTTAGACTGGGATGATAGGACCCGATCCATTTAGACTGGGATGATAGGACCCGATCCATTTAGACTGGGATGATAGGACTTGATCAATTTAGACTGTGATGGTATTATAGTACCTGACCCATTTAGACTGGGATGATAGGACCTGATCCATTTAGACTGGGATGATAGGACCTGATCCATTTATACTGGGATCATAGGATCTGATCCATTTAGACTGGGTTGATAGGGCCTGGTCCATTTAGACTGGGATGATAGGACCTTATCCATATAGACTGGGATGATAGGACTTGATCCATTTAAACTGGGATGGTATGATAGGACATGGCCCATTTCGACTGGGATGATAGGCCCTGATCCATTTGGATTGGGATGGGATGATAGGACCTTATTCATTTAGATTGGGATGGGATGATAGGACCTTGTCCATTTAGACTGGGATGATAGGACCTGATCCATTTAGACTGGGATGATAGGCCCTGATCCATTTAGATTGGGATGGGATGATAGGACCTTATTCATTTAGATTGGGATGGGATGATAGGACCTTATTCATTTAGATTGGGATGGGATGATAGGACCTTGTCCATTTAGACTGGGATGATAGGACCTGATCGATTTAGACTGGGATGATAGGACCCGATCCATTTAGACTGGGATGATAGGACCCAATCCATTTAGACTGGGATGATAGGACTTGATCAATTTAGACTGTGATGGTATGATAGGACATGGCCCATTTAGAATGGGATGACAGGACCTAATCAATTTCGACTGGGATGATAGGACCTAATCAATTTAGACTGGGATGATAGGACCTGATCCATTTAGACTGGGATGATAGGACCCGATCCATTTAGACTGGGATGATAGGACCCGATCCATTTAGACTGGGATGATAGGACTTGATCAATTTAGACTGTGATGGTATTATAGTACCTGACCCATTTAGACTGGGATGATAGGACCTGATCCATTTAGACTGGGATGATAGGACCTGATCCATTTATACTGGGATCATAGGATCTGATCCATTTAGACTGGGTTGATAGGGCCTGGTCCATTTAGACTGGGATGATAGGACCTTATCCATATAGACTGGGATGATAGGACTTGATCCATTTAAACTGGGATGGTATGATAGGACATGGCCCATTTCGACTGGGATGATAGGCCCTGATCCATTTGGATTGGGATGGGATGATAGGACCTTATTCATTTAGATTGGGATGGGATGATAGGACCTTGTCCATTTAGACTGGGATGATAGGACCTGATCCATTTAGACTGGGATGATAGGCCCTGATCCATTTAGATTGGGATGGGATGATAGGACCTTATTCATTTAGATTGGGATGGGATGATAGGACCTTATTCATTTAGATTGGGATGGGATGATAGGACCTTGTCCATTTAGACTGGGATGATAGGACCTGATCGATTTAGACTGGGATGATAGGACCCGATCCATTTAGACTGGGATGATAGGACCCGATCCATTTAGACTGGGATGATAGGACTTGATCAATTTAGACTGTGATGGTATGATAGGACATGGCCCATTTAGAATGGGATGATAGGACCTAATCAATTTCGACTGGGATGATAGGACCTAATAATTTAGACTGGGATGATAGGACCTGATCCATTTAGACTGGGTTGGGATGATAGGACCTGATCCATTTAGACTGGGATGATAGGACCTGATCCATTTAGACTGGGATGATAGGACCTGATCCATTTAGACTGTGTTGATAGGGCCTGCTCCATGTCGACTGGGATGATAGGACCTTATCAATATAGACTGGGATGATAGGACATGTTCCATTTAAACTGGGATGGGATGATAGAACCTGATTCATTAAGACTGGATTGATAGGACCTGATCCATTTAGACTGGGATGATAGGACCCGATCCATTTAGACTGGGATGATAGGACCCGATCCATTTAGACTGGGATGATAGGACTTGATCAATTTAGACTGGGATGATAGGGCCTGATCCATTTAGACTGGGATGATAGGGCCTGATCCATTTAGACAAGGATGATAGGACCTGATCCATTTAGACAAGGATGATAGGACCTGATCCATTTAGAAAGGGATGATAGGACCTGATCCATTTAGACTGGGATGATAGTACCTAATCAATTTCGACTTGGACATATAGGACCTAATCAATTTAGACTGGGATTATAGGACCTTATCCATATAGACTGGGATGATAGGACATGTTCCATTTAAACTGGGATGGTATGATAGGACCTTATTCATTTAGATTGGGATGGGATGATAGGACCTGAATCATTTAGACTGGATTGATAGGACCTGATCCATTTAGACTGGGATGATAGGACCTTATCCATATAGACTGGGACTATAGGACTTGATCCATTTAAACTGGGATGGTATGATAGGACATGGCCCATTTAGACTGGGATGATAGGACCTGATCCATTTAGATTGGGATGGGATGATAGGACCTTGTCCATTTAGACTGGGATGATAGGACCTGATCCATTTAGACTGGGATGATAGGACCCGATCCATTTAGACTGGGATGATAGGACCCGATCCATTTAGACTGGGATGATAGGACTAGATCAATTTAGACTGTGATGGTATGATAGGACATGGCCCATTTAGACTGGGATGATAGGACCTGATCCATTTAGACTGGGTTGGGATGATAGGACCTGATCCATTTAGACTGGGATGATAGGACCTGATCCATTTAGACTGGGATGGGATGATAGGACCCAATCCATTTAGAATGGGATGATAGGACATCCATTTAGACTGGGAAAGGATGATAGGACCTGATCCATTTAGAGAGGGATGAAAATGACCTGATCCATTTTTACTGTGTTGATAGGGCCTGATCCATGTCGACTGGGATGATAGGACCTGATCCATTTAGACTGGGACGATAGGACTTGACCCATTTAAACTGGGATGGGATGATAGAACCTGATTCATTAAGACTGGATTGATAGGACCTGATCCATTTAGACTGGGATGATAGGACTTGATCAATTTAGACTGGGATGATAGATCTTGATCAATTTAGACTGGGATGATAGGGCCTGATCCATTTAGACTGGGATGATAGGGCCTGATCCATTTAGACTGGGATGATAGGACTTGATCAATTTAGACTGGGATGATAGATCTTGATCAATTTAGACTGGGATGATAGGGCCTGATCCATTTAGACTGGGATGATAGGGCCTGATCCATTTAGACAAGGATGATAGGACCTGATCCATTTAGAAAGGGATGATAGGACCTGATCCATTTAGACTGGGATGATAGTACCTAATCAATTTCGACTTGGATATATAGGACCTAATCAATTTAGACTGGGATTATAGGACCTTATCCATATAGACTGGGATGATAGGACATGTTCCATTTAAACTGGGATGGTATGATAGGACCTGATCCATTTAGACTGGGATGGGATGATAGGACCCAATCCATTTAGAATGGAATGATAGGACCTGATCCATTTAGACTGGGATTATAGGACCTAATCAATTTAGAATGGGATGATAGGACCTAATCAATTTAGACTGGGATGATAGGACCTGATCCATTTAGACTGGGTTGGGATGATAGGACCTGATCCATTTAGACTGGGATGATAGGACCTGATCCATTTAGACTGGGATGATAGGACCCGATCCATTTAGACTGGGATGATAGGACTTGATCAATTTAGACTGGGATGATAGGGCCTGATCCATTTAGACTGGGATGATAGGGCCTGATCCATTTAGACAAGGATGATAGGACCTGATCCATTTAGACAAGGATGATAGGACCTGATCCATTTAGAAAGGGATGATAGGACCTGATCCATTTAGACTGGGATGATAGTACCTAATCAATTTCGACTTGGACATATAGGACCTAATCAATTTAGACTGGGATTATAGGACCTTATCCATATAGACTGGGATGATAGGACATGTTCCATTTAAACTGGGATGGTATGATAGGACCTTATTCATTTAGATTGGGATGGGATGATAGGACCTGAATCATTTAGACTGGATTGATAGGACCTGATCCATTTAGACTGGGATGATAGGACCTTATCCATATAGACTGGGACTATAGGACTTGATCCATTTAAACTGGGATGGTATGATAGGACATGGCCCATTTAGACTGGGATGATAGGACCTGATCCATTTAGATTGGGATGGGATGATAGGACCTTGTCCATTTAGACTGGGATGATAGGACCTGATCCATTTAGACTGGGATGATAGGACCCGATCCATTTAGACTGGGATGATAGGACCCGATCCATTTAGACTGGGATGATAGGACTAGATCAATTTAGACTGTGATGGTATGATAGGACATGGCCCATTTAGACTGGGATGATAGGACCTGATCCATTTAGACTGGGTTGGGATGATAGGACCTGATCCATTTAGACTGGGATGATAGGACCTGATCCATTTAGACTGGGATGGGATGATAGGACCCAATCCATTTAGAATGGGATGATAGGACATCCATTTAGACTGGGAAAGGATGATAGGACCTGATCCATTTAGAGAGGGATGAAAATGACCTGATCCATTTTTACTGTGTTGATAGGGCCTGATCCATGTCGACTGGGATGATAGGACCTGATCCATTTAGACTGGGACGATAGGACTTGACCCATTTAAACTGGGATGGGATGATAGAACCTGATTCATTAAGACTGGATTGATAGGACCTGATCCATTTAGACTGGGATGATAGGACTTGATCAATTTAGACTGGGATGATAGATCTTGATCAATTTAGACTGGGATGATAGGGCCTGATCCATTTAGACTGGGATGATAGGGCCTGATCCATTTAGACTGGGATGATAGGACTTGATCAATTTAGACTGGGATGATAGATCTTGATCAATTTAGACTGGGATGATAGGGCCTGATCCATTTAGACTGGGATGATAGGGCCTGATCCATTTAGACAAGGATGATAGGACCTGATCCATTTAGAAAGGGATGATAGGACCTGATCCATTTAGACTGGGATGATAGTACCTAATCAATTTCGACTTGGATATATAGGACCTAATCAATTTAGACTGGGATTATAGGACCTTATCCATATAGACTGGGATGATAGGACATGTTCCATTTAAACTGGGATGGTATGATAGGACCTGATCCATTTAGACTGGGATGGGATGATAGGACCCAATCCATTTAGAATGGAATGATAGGACCTGATCCATTTAGACTGGGATTATAGGACCTAATCAATTTAGAATGGGATGATAGGACCTAATCAATTTAGACTGGGATGATAGGACCTGATCCATTTAGACTGGGTTGGGATGATAGGACCTGATCCATTTAGACTGGGATGATAGGACCTGATCCATTTAGACTGGGATGATAGGACCTGATCCATTTAGACTGGGATGATATGACCTAATCAATTTCGACTGGGATGAGAGGACCTTATCAATTTAGACTGGGATGATAGGACCTGATCCATTTAGACTGGGTTGGGATGATAGGACCTGATCCATTTAGACTGGGTTGATAGGGCCTGCTCCATGTCGACTGGGATGATAGGACATCCATTTAGACTGGGAAAGGATGATAGGACCTGATCCATTTAGAGAGGGATGATAGGACCTGATCCATTTAGACTGGGACGATAGGACTTGACCCATTTAAACTGGGATGGGATGATAGAACCTGATTCATTAAGACTGGATTGATAGGACCTGATCCATTTAGACTGGGATGATAGGACCCGATCCATTTAGACTGGGATGATAGGACCCGATCCATTTAGACTGGGATTTTAGGACTTGATCAATTTAGACTGGGATGATAGGGCCTGATCCATTTAGACTGGGATGATAGGGCCTGATCCATTTAGACAAGGATGATAGGACCTGATCCATTTAGAAAGGGATGATAGGACCTGATCCATTTAGACTGGGATTATAGGACCTTATCCATATAGACTGGGATGATAGGACATGTTCCATTTAAACTGGGATGGTATGATAGGACCTTATTCATTTAGATTGGGATGGGATGATAGGACCTGAATCATTTAGACTGGATTGATAGGACCTGATCCATTTAGACTGGGATGATAGGACCTTATCCATATAGACTGGGATGATAGGACCCGATCCATTTAGACTGGGATGATAGGACTTGATCAATTTAGACTGTGATGGTATTATATGACCTGACCCATTTATACTGGGATGATAGGACCTGATCCATTTAGACTGGGATGATAGGACCTGATCCATTTAGACTGGGATGATAGGACCCGATCCATTTAGACTGGGATGATAGGACTTGATCAATTTAGACTGTGATGGTATGATAGGACATGGCCCATTTAGAATGGGATGATAGGACCTAATCAATTTCGACTGGGATGATAGGACCTAATCAATTTAGACTGGGATGATAGGACCTGATCCATTTAGACTGGGTTGGGATGATAGGACCTGATCCATTTAGACTGGGATGATAGGACCTGATCCATTTAGACTGGGATGATAGGACCTGATCCATTTAGACTGTGTTGATAGGGCCTGCTCCATGTCGACTGGGATGATAGGACCTTATCAATATAGACTGGGATGATAGGACATGTTCCATTTAAACTGGGATGGGATGATAGAACCTGATTCATTAAGACTGGATTGATAGGACCTGATCCATTTAGACTGGGATGATAGGACCCGATCCATTTAGACTGGGATGATAGGACCCGATCCATTTAGACTGGGATGATAGGACTTGATCAATTTAGACTGGGATGATAGGGCCTGATCCATTTAGACTGGGATGATAGGGCCTGATCCATTTAGACAAGGATGATAGGACCTGATCCATTTAGACAAGGATGATAGGACCTGATCCATTTAGAAAGGGATGATAGGACCTGATCCATTTAGACTGGGATGATAGTACCTAATCAATTTCGACTTGGATATATAGGACCTAATCAATTTAGACTGGGATTATAGGACCTTATCCATATAGACTGGGATGATAGGACATGTTCCATTTAAACTGGGATGGTATGATAGGACCTTATTCATTTAGATTGGGATGGGATGATAGGACCTGAATCATTTAGACTGGATTGATAGGACCTGATCCATTTAGACTGGGATGATAGGACCTTATCCATATAGACTGGGACTATAGGACTTGATCCATTTAAACTGGGATGGTATGATAGGACATGGCCCATTTAGACTGGGATGATAGGACCTGATCCATTTAGATTGGGATGGGATGATAGGACCTTGTCCATTTAGACTGGGATGATAGGACCTGATCCATTTAGACTGGGATGATAGGACCCGATCCATTTAGACTGGGATGATAGGACCCGATCCATTTAGACTGGGATGATAGGACTAGATCAATTTAGACTGTGATGGTATGATAGGACATGGCCCATTTAGACTGGGATGATAGGACCTGATCCATTTAGACTGGGATGATAGGACCTGATCCATTTAGACTGGGATGATAGGACATGATCCATTTAAACTGGGATGGTATGATAGGACCTGGCCCATTTAGACTGGGATGATAGGACCTGATCCATTTAGATTGGGATGGGATGATAGGACCTTATTCATTTAGATTGGGATGGGATGATAGGACCCGATCCATTTAGACTGGGATGATAGGACCTGATCCATTTAGACTGGGTTGGGATGATAGGACCTGATCCATTTAGACTGGGTTGGGATGATAGGACCTGATCCATTTAGACTGGGATGATAGGACCTGATCCATTTAGACTGGGATGGGATGATAGGACCCAATCCATTTAGAATGGGATGATAGGACCTGATCCATTTAGACTGGGTTGGGATGATAGGACCTGATCCATTTAGACTGGGTTGATAGGGCCTGCTCCATGTCGACTGGGATGATAGGACATCCATTTAGACTGGGAAAGGATGATAGGACCTGATCCATTTAGAGAGGGATGATAGGACCTGATCCATTTAGACTGTGTTGATAGGGCCTGATCCATGTCGACTGGGATGATAGGACCTGATCCATTTAGACTGGGACGATAGGACTTGACCCATTTAAACTGGGATGGGATGATAGAACCTGATTCATTAAGACTGGATTGATAGGACCTGATCCATTTAGACTGGGATGATAGGACCCGATCCATTTAGACTGGGATGATAGGACTTGATCAATTTAGACTGGGATGATAGGACTTGATCAATTTAGACTGGGATGATAGGGCCTGATCCATTTAGACTGGGATGATAGGACTTGATCAATTTAGACTGGGATGATAGGGCCTGATCCATTTAGACTGGGATGATAGGGCCTGATCCATTTAGACAAGGATGATAGGACCTGATCCATTTAGACTGGGATGATAGTACCTAATCAATTTCGACTTGGATATATAGGACCTAATCAATTTAGACTGGGATTATAGGACCTTATCCATATAGACTGGGATGATAGGACATGTTCCATTTAAACTGGGATGGTATGATAGGACCTGATCCATTTAGACTGGGATGGGATGATAGGACCCAATCCATTTAGACTGGGATTATAGGACCTAATCAATTTAGAATGGGATGATAGGACCTAATCAATTTAGACTGGGATGATAGGACCTGATCCATTTAGACTGGGATTATAGGACCTAATCAATTTAGAATGGGATGAGAGGACCTAATCAATTTAGACTGGGATGATAGGACCTGATCCATTTAGACTGGGTTGGGATGATAGGACCTGATCCATTTAGACTGGGATGATAGGACCTGATCCATTTAGACTGGGATGATAGGACCTGATCCATTTAGACTGGGATGATATGACCTAATCAATTTCGACTGGGATGAGAGGACCTTATCAATTTAGACTGGGATGATAGGACCTGATCCATTTAGACTGGGTTGGGATGATAGGACCTGATCCATTTAGACTGGGTTGATAGGGCCTGCTCCATGTCGACTGGGATGATAGGACATCCATTTAGACTGGGAAAGGATGATAGGACCTGATCCATTTAGAGAGGGATGATAGGACCTGATCCATTTAGACTGGGACGATAGGACTTGACCCATTTAAACTGGGATGGGATGATAGAACCTGATTCATTAAGACTGGATTGATAGGACCTGATCCATTTAGACTGGGATGATAGGACCCGATCCATTTAGACTGGGATGATAGGACCCGATCCATTTAGACTGGGATGATAGGACTTGATCAATTTAGACTGGGATGATAGGGCCTGATCCATTTAGACTGGGATGATAGGGCCTGATCCATTTAGACTGGGATGATAGGGCCTGATCCATTTAGACAAGGATGATAGGACCTGATCCATTTAGAAAGGGATGATAGGACCTGATCCATTTAGACTGGGATGATAGTACCTAATCAATTTCGACTTGGATATATAGGACCTAATCAATTTAGACTGGGATTATAGGACCTTATCCATATAGACTGGGATGATAGGACATGTTCCATTTAAACTGGGATGGTATGATAGGACCTTATTCATTTAGATGGGGATGGGATGATAGGACCTGAATCATTTAGCCTGGATTGATAGGACCTGATCCATTTAGACTGGGATGATAGGACCTTATCCATATAGACTGGGACTATAGGACTTGATCCATTTAAACTGGGATGGTATGATAGGACATGGCCCATTTAGACTGGGATGATAGGACCTGATCCATTTAGATTGGGATGGGATGATAGGACCTTGTCCATTTAGACTGGGATGATAGGACCTGATCCATTTAGACTGGGATGATAGGACCCGATCCATTTAGACTGGGATGATAGGACCCGATCCATTTAGACTGGGATGATAGGACTAGATCAATTTAGACTGTGATGGTATGATAGGACATGGCCCATTTAGACTGGGATGATAGGACCTGATCCATTTAGACTGGGATGATAGGACCTGATCCATTTAGACTGGGATGATAGGACCTGATCCAGTTAGACAAGGACGATAGGACCTGATCCATTTAGACTGGGTTGGGATGATAGGACCTGATCCATTTAGACTGGGTTGGGATGATAGGACCTGATCCATTTAGACTGGGATGATAGGACCTGATCCATTTAGGCTGGGATGGGATGATAGGACCCAATCCATTTAGAATGGGATGATAGGACCTGATCCATTTAGACTGGGATTATAGGACCTAATCAATTTAGACTGGGATGATTGGACCTAATCAATTTAGACTGGGATGATAGGACCTGATCCATTTAGACTGGGTTGGGATGATAGGACCTGATCCATTTAGACTGGGATGATAGGACCTGATCCATTTAGACTGGGATGATAGGACCTGATCCATTTAGACTGGGATGATAGGACCTAATCAATTTCGACTGGGATGAAAGGACCTAATCAATTTAGACTGGGATGATAGGACCTGATCCATTTAGACTGGGCTGGGATGATAGGACCTGATCCATTTAGACTGGGTTGATAGGGCCTGCTCCATGTCGACTGGGATGATAGGACATCCATTTAGACTGGGAAAGGATGATAGGACCTGATCCATTTAGAGAGGGATGATAGGACCTGATCCATTTAGACTGTGTTGATAGGGCCTGATCCATGTCGACTGGGATGATAGGACCTGATCCATTTAGACTGGGACGATAGGACTTGACCCATTTAAACTGGGATGGGATGATAGAACCTGATTCATTAAGACTGGATTGATAGGACCTGATCCATTTAGACTGGGATGATAGGACCCGATCCATTTAGACTGGGATGATAGGACCCGATCCATTTAGACTGGGATGATAGGACTTGATCAATTTAGACTGGGATGATAGGGCCTGATCCATTTAGACTGGGATGATAGGGCCTGATCCATTTAGACAAGGATGATAGGACCTGATCCATTTAGAAAGGGATGATAGGACCTGATCCATTTAGACTGGGATGATAGTACCTAATCAATTTCGACTGGGATGATAGGACCTAATCAATTTAGACTGGGATTATAGGACCTTATCCATATTGACTGGGATGATAGGACATGTTCCATTTAAACTGGGATGGTATCATAGGACCTTATTCATTTAGATTGGGATGGGATGATAGGACCTGAATCATTTAGACTGGATTGATAGGACCTGATCCATTTAGACTGGGATGATAGGACCTTATCCATATAGACTGGGATGATAGGACTTGATCCATTTAAACTGGGATGGTATGATAGGACATGGCCCATTTAGACTGGGATGATAGGACCTGATCCATTTAGATTGGGATGGGATGATAGGACCTTGTCCATTTAGACTGGGATGATAGGACCTGATCCATTTAGACTGGGATGATAGGACCTGATCCATTTAGACTGGGATGATAGGACCCGATCCATTTAGACTGGGATGATAGGACTTGATCAATTTAGACTGTGATGGTATGACAGGACATGGCACATTTAGACTGGGATGATAGGACCTGATCCATTTAGACTGGGATGATAGGACCTGATCCATTTAGACTGGGATGATAGGACCTGATCCATTTAGACAAGGATGATAGGACCTGATCCATTTAGACTGGGTTGGGATGATAGGACCTGATCCATTTAGACTGGGTTGGGATGATAGGACCTGATCCATTTAGACTGGGATGATAGGACCTGATCCATTTAGACTGGGATGGGATGATAGGACCCAATCCATTTAGAATGGGATGATAGGACCTGATCCATTTAGACTGGGATGATAGGACCTAATCAATTTCGACTGGGATGATAGGACCTAATCAATTTAGACTGGGATGATAGGACCTGCTCCATTTAGACTGGGTTGGGATGATAGGACCTGATCCATTTAGACTGGGGTGATAGGACCTGATCCATTTAGACTGTGTTGATAGGGCCTGCTCCATGTCGACTGGGATGATAGGACCTTACCCATATAGACTGGGATGATAGGACATGATCCATTTAAACTGGGAAGGTATGATAGGACCTGGCCCATTTAGACCTGGATGATAGGACCTGATCCATTTAGATTGGGATGGGATGATAGGACCTTATTCATTTAGATTGGGATGGGATGATAGGACCTTGTCCATTTAGACTGGGATGATAGGACCTGATCCATTTAGACTGGGATGATAGGACCCGATCCATTTAGACTGGGATGATAGGACCCGATCCATTTAGACTGGGATGATAGGACTTGATCAATTTAGACTGTGATGGTATAATAGGACCTGACCCATTTAGACTGGGATGATAGGACTTGATCCATTTAGACTGGGATGATAGGATCTGATCCATTTAGACAAGGATGATAGGACCTGATCCATTTAGACTGGGTTGGGATGATAGGACCTGATCCATTTAGACTGGGATGATAGGACCTGATCCATTTAGACTGGGATGGGATGATAGGACCTGATCCATTTATAATGGGATGATAGGATCTGATCCATTTAGACTGGGATGATAGGACCTGATCCATTTAAACTGGGATGGGATGATAGAACCTGATTCATTAAGACTGGATTGATAGGACTTGATCCATTTAGACTGGGATGATAGGACCCGATCCATTTAGACTGGGATGATAGGGCCTGATCCATTTAGACTGGGATGATAGGGCCTGATCCATTTAGACAAGGATGATAGGACCTGATCCATTTAGACTGGGTCGTGATGATAGGACCTGATCCATTTAGACTGGGATGATAGGGCCTGATCCATTTAGACAAGGATGATAGGACCTGATCCATTTAGACTGGGTCGGGATGAAAGGACCTGATCCATTTAGACTGGGATGATAGGACCTGATCCATTTAGACTGGGATGAGATGATAGGACCTGATCCATTTAGACTGGGATGGGATAATAGGACCTGATCCATTTAGACTGGGATGGGATGATAGGACCTGATCCATTTAGAATGGGATGATAGGACCTGATCCATTTAGACTGGGATGGGATGATAGGACCTGATCCATTTAGACTGGGATGGGATGATAGGACCTGATCCATTTAGAATGGGATGATAGGACCTGATCCATTTAGACTGGGATGAGATGATAGGACCTGATCCATTTAGACTGGGATGGGATGATAGGACCTGATCCATTTAGACTGGGATGGGATGATAGGACCTGATCCATTTAGAATGGGATGATAGGACCTGATCCATTTAGACTGGGATGGGATGATAGGACCTGATCCATTTAGACTGGGATGGGATGATAGGACCTGATCCATTTAGAATGGGATGATAGGACCTGATCCATTTAGACTGGGATGATAGGACCTAATCAATTTCGACTGGGATGAGAGGACCTAATCAATTTAGACTGGGATGATAGGACATGATCCATTTAGACTGGGTTGGGATGATAAGACCTGATCCATTTAGACTGGGTTGATAGGGCCTGCTCCATGTCGACTGGGATGATAGGACATCCATTTAGACTGGGATGGGATGATAGGACCTGATCCATTTAGACTGGGATGATAGGACCTGATCCCTTTAGACTTGGTTGATATGGCCTGATCCATGTCGACTGGGATGATAGGACCTGATCCATTTAGACTGGGAAAGGATGATAGGACCTGATCCATTTAGAGAGGGATGATAGGACCTGATCCATTTAGACTGTGTTGATAGGGCCTGCTCCATGTCGACTGGGATGATAGGACCTGATCCATTTAGACTGGGATGATAGGACTTGACCCATTTAAACTGGGATGGGATGATAGAACCTGATTCATTAAGACTGGATTGATAGGACCTGATCCATTTAGACTGGGATGATAGGACCCGATCCATTTAGACTGGGATGATAGGACTTGATCAATTTAGACTGGGATGATAGGGCCTGATCCATTTAGACTGGGATGATAGGGCCTGATCCATTTAGACAAGGATGATAGGACTTGATCCATTTAGACTGGGTCGGGATGATAGGACCTGATCCATTTAAACTGGGATGATAGGGCCTGGTCCATTTAGACAAGGATGATAGGACCTGATCCATTTAGACTGGGTCGGATGATAGGACCTGATCCATTTAGACTGGGATGATAGGACCTGATCCACTTAGACTGGGATGGGATGATAGGACCTGATCCATTTAGACTGGGATGGAATGATAGGACCTGATCCATTTAGAATGGGATGATAGGACCTGATCCATTTAGACTGGGATGATAGGACCTAATCAATTTCGACTGGGATGATAGGACCTGATCCATTTAGACTGGGTTGGGATGATAGGACCTGATCCATTTAGACTGGGATGGTAGGACCTGATCCATTTAGACTGGGATGGTAGGACCTGATCCATTTAGACTGGGTTGATAAGGCCTGCTCCATGTCGACTGGGATGATAGGACATCCATTTAGACTGGGAAAGGACGATAGGACCTGATCCATTTAGACTGGGATGATAGGACCTGATCCATTTAGACTGGGTTGATATGGCCTGATCCATGTCGACTGGGATGATAGGACCTTATCCATTTAGACTGGGAAAGGATGATAGGACCTGATCCATTTAGAGAGGGATGATAGGACCTGATCCATTTAGACTGGGATGATAGGACCTGATCCATTTAGACTGGGTTGAAAGGGCCTGATCCATGTTGACTGGGATGATAGGACCTGATCCATTTAGACTGGGAAAGGATGATAGGACCTGATCCATTTAGACTGGGATGATAGGACCTGATCCATTTAGACTGGGTTGATAGGACCTGATCCATTTAGACTGGAATGATAGGACATGATCCATTTAGACTGGGATGGGATGATAGGATCTGATCCATTTAGAGAGGGATGATAGGACCTGATCCATTTAGACTGGGATGATAGGACCTGATCCATTTAGACTGGGTTGGGATGATAGGATCTGATCCATTTAGAAAGGGATGATAGGACCTGATCCATTTAGACTGGGTTGGGATGATAGGACCTGATCCATTTAGACTGGGTTGGGTTGATAGGACCTGATCCATTTAGACTGGGATGGTAGGACCTAATCCATTTAGACTGGGATGATAGGACCTGATCCATTTAGATTGGGATGATAGGACCTGATCCATTTAGACTGGATTGATAGGACCTGATCCATTTAGACTGGGACGATAGGACCTGATCCATATAGACTGGGATGATAGGACTTGATCCATTTAGACTGGGATGATAGGACCTGATCCATTTAGACTGGGATGGGATGATAGGACATGGTCCATTTAGACTGGGATGATAGGACCTGATCCATTTAGACTGGGATGATATGACCTGATCCATTTAGACTGGGATGATAGGACTTGATCCATTTAGACTGGGATGGTATGATAGGACCTGACCCATTTAGACTGGGATGATAGGACCTGATCCATTTAGACTGGGATGATAGGACCTGATCCATTTAGACTAGGACCTGATCCATTTAGACTGGGATGATAGGACTTGATCCATTTAGACTGGGATGGGATGATAGGACCTTATCCATTTAGACTAGGACCTGATCCATTTAGACTGGAATGATAGGATTTGACCCATTTAGACTTGGATGATAGGACCTGATCCATTTAGACTGGGTTGATAAGGCCTGCTCCATGTCGACTGGGATGATAGGACATCCATTTAGACTGGGAAAGGATGATAGGACCTGATCCATTTAGACTGGGATGATAGGACTTGATCCATTTAGACTGGGATGGTATGATAGGACCTGACCCATTTAGACTGGGATGATAGGACCTGATCCATTTAGACTGGGATGATAGGACCTGATCCATTTAGACTAGGACCTGATCCATTTAGACTGGGATGATAGGACTTGATCCATTTAGACTGGGATGGGATGATAGGACCTTATCCATTTAGACTAGGACCTGATCCATTTAGACTGGAATGATAGGATTTGACCCATTTAGACTTGGATGATAGGACCTGATCCATTTAGACTGGGTTGATAAGGCCTGCTCCATGTCGACTGGGATGATAGGACATCCATTTAGACTGGGAAAGGATGATAGGACCTGATCCATTTAGACTGGGATGATAGGACCTGATCCAATTAGACTGGGTTGATATGACCTGATCCATGTCGACTGGGATGATAGGACCTTATCCATTTAGACTGGGAAAGGATGATAGGACCTGATCCATTTAGAGAGGGATGATAGGACCTGATCCATTTAGACTGGGATGATAGGACCTGATCCATTTAGACTGGGTTGAAAGGGCCTGATCCATGTCGACTGGGATGATAGGACCTGATCCATTTAGACTGGGAAAGGATGATAGGACCTGATCCATTTAGACTGGGATGATAGGACCTGATCCATTTAGACTGGGTTGATAGGACCTGATCCATTTAGACTGGAATGATAGGACATGATCCATTTAGACTGGGATGGGATGATAGGATCTGATCCATTTAGAGAGGGATGATAGGACCTGATCCATTTAGACTGGGATGATAGGACCTGATCCATTTAGACTGGGTTGGGATGATAGGATCTGATCCATTTAGAAAGGGATGATAGGACCTGATCCATTTAGACTGGGTTGGGATGATAGGACCTGATCCATTTAGACTGGGTTGGGATGATAGGACCTGATCCATTTAGACTGGGATGGTAGGACCTAATCCATTTAGACTGGGATGATAGGACCTGATCCATTTAGATTGGGATGATAGGACCTGATCCATTTAGACTGGATTGATAGGACCTGATCCATTTAGACTGGGACGATAGGACCTGATCCATATAGACTGGGATGATAGGACTTGATCCATTTAGACTGGGATGATAGGACCTGATCCATTTAGACTGGGGTGGGATGATAGGACCTGGTCCATTTAGACTGGGATGATAGGACCTGATCCATTTAGACTGGGATGATATGACCTGATCCATTTAGACTGGGATGATAGGACTTGATCCATTTAGACTGGGATGGTATGATAGGACCTGACCCATTTAGACTGGGATGATAGGACCTGATCCATTTAGACTGGGATGATAGGACCTGATCCATTTAGACTAGGACCTGATCCATTTAGACTGGGATGATAGGACTTGATCCATTTAGACTGGGATGGGATGATAGGACCTTATCCATTTAGACTAGGACCTGATCCATTTAGACTGGAATGATAGGATTTGACCCATTTAGACTTGGATGATAGGACCTGATCCATTTAGACTGGGTTGATAAGGCCTGGTCCATGTCGACTGGGATGATAGGACATCCATTTAGACTGGGAAAGGATGATAGGACCTGATCCATTTAGACTGGGATGATAGGACTTGATCCATTTAGACTGGGATGGTATGATAGGACCTGACCCATTTAGACTGGGATGATAGGACCTGATCCATTTAGACTGGGATGATAGGACCTGATCCATTTAGACTAGGACCTGATCCATTTAGACTGGGATGATAGGACTTGATCCATTTAGACTGGGATGGGATGATAGGACCTTATCCATTTAGACTAGGACCTGATCCATTTAGACTGGAATGATAGGATTTGACCCATTTAGACTTGGATGATAGGACCTGATCCATTTAGACTGGGTTGATAAGGCCTGCTCCATGTCGACTGGGATGATAGGACATCCATTTAGACTGGGAAAGGATGATAGGACCTGATCCATTTAGACTGGGATGATAGGACCTGATCCAATTAGACTGGGTTGATATGACCTGATCCATGTCGACTGGGATGATAGGACCTTATCCATTTAGACTGGGAAAGGATGATAGGACCTGATCCATTTAGAGAGGGATGATAGGACCTGATCCATTTAGACTGGGATGATAGGACCTGATCCATTTAGACTGGGTTGAAAGGGCCTGATCCATGTCGACTGGGATGATAGGACCTGATCCATTTAGACTGGGAAAGGATGATAGGACCTGATCCATTTAGACTGGGATGATAGGACCTGATCCATTTAGACTGGGTTGATAGGACCTGATCCATTTAGACTGGAATGATAGGACATGATCCATTTAGACTGGGATGGGATGATAGGATCTGATCCATTTAGAGAGGGATGATAGGACCTGATCCATTTAGACTGGGATGATAGGACCTGATCCATTTAGACTGGGTTGGGATGATAGGATCTGATCCATTTAGAAAGGGATGATAGGACCTGATCCATTTAGACTGGGTTGGGATGATAGGACCTGATCCATTTAGACTGGGTTGGGATGATAGGACCTGATCCATTTAGACTGGGATGGTAGGACCTAATCCATTTAGACTGGGATGATAGGACCTGATCCATTTAGATTGGGATGATAGGACCTGATCCATTTAGACTGGATTGATAGGACCTGATCCATTTAGACTGGGACGATAGGACCTGATCCATATAGACTGGGATGATAGGACTTGATCCATTTAGACTGGGATGATAGGACCTGATCCATTTAGACTGGGGTGGGATGATAGGACCTGGTCCATTTAGACTGGGATGATAGGACCTGATCCATTTAGACTGGGATGATATGACCTGATCCATTTAGACTGGGATGATAGGACTTGATCCATTTAGACTGGGATGGTATGATAGGACCTGACCCATTTAGACTGGGATGATAGGACCTGATCCATTTAGACTGGGATGATAGGACCTGATCCATTTAGACTAGGACCTGATCCATTTAGACTGGGATGATAGGACTTGATCCATTTAGACTGGGATGGGATGATAGGACCTTATCCATTTAGACTAGGACCTGATCCATTTAGACTGGGATGATAGGATTTGACCCATTTAGACTTGGATGATAGGACCTGATCCATTTAGACTGGGATGATAGGATGGACCAGGCAGATTCCAATATAAGGGGGACCTAGGTTGACCACTGGGTGTTGGCATTCCCACTTGTTCAATAAAGATCTGGAGGAAGTTGATTACCTTTTCGAAACAAAATCACAATTAGCCCAAATATATAAATGGTCTTTAACTAAACTAAATCAGCATATGATAATACCAGGGCATTGTTTAACTGTTAATACGTGTTCAATGGCCTGGTTATATAATATAACATATATAACAACACAATACACATGAGCTTCTGAAGGCAGCGTGGGACCAGAAGAGGTTTAGGAGCGTGTGGAGATTCAGGGGTTCTCCAACACAAGCGGGAAAAAATGTAATCAACTTTATTTGCACAGCTCTTTTCATTCAGCCAGCCAGGCATGCAGGCAGACGTCCCAAGGTGCACTGCAGGAACATGAGGCTGCAGTCAGAAATACAATTTCATGGTGTAATGGAGTCACCCCTGGAACGAATACACTGGAACGCACACATAACCCTGGATGGAACGCACACACAACCCTGGATGGAACGCACACACAACCCTGGATGGAACGCACACACAACCCTGGATGGAACGCACACACAACCCTGGATGGAACGCACACACAACCCTGGATGGAACGCACACACAACCCTGGATGGAACGCACACATAACCCTGGATGGAACGCACACACAACCCTGGATGGAACGCACACACAACCCTGGATGGAACGCACACACAACCCTGGATGGAACGCACACACAACCCTGGATGGAACGCACACACAACCCTGGATGGAACGCACACACAACCCTGGATGGAACGCACACACAACCCTGGATGGAACGCACACACAACCCTGGATGGAACGCACACACAACCCTGGATGGAACGCACACACAACCCTGGATGGAACGCACACACAACCCTGGATGGAACGCACACACAACCCTGGATGGAACGCACACACAACCCTGGATGGAACGCACACACAACCCTGGATGGAACGCACACATAACCCTGGATGGAACGCACACACAACCCTGGATGGAACGCACACACAACCCTGGATGGAACGCACACACAACCCTGGATGGAACGCACACACAACCCTGGATGGAACGCACACACAACCCTGGATGGAACGCACACACAACCCTGGATGGAACGCACACACAACCCTGGATGGAACGCACACACAACCCTGGATGGAACGTGGGCCTCATCCAAAACATCATGGCCCTGCCCTCTCAACCCCTCCTCCATACCCAACAGAGCACAACATGTAAATCTGGCTGACTCGTTTACATTTAAGCCCCTCCTTCCCCTTGCAAATTCTTTTTCCATTAATTAGTAAGGAAGCCCAATCAGTAAGTCGATTTACAGTCTAACTCCAAAACCTGGCAGGCTGAATGGGTCTGGACGAGAAGTGCTTCTGTGTGTGAGTGCATGTGTGTGCTTGTGCGGTGTGTGTGCGTGCGTGTGCGGTGTGTGGGGTGTGGTGTGAGTGTGTGTGTGTGGTGTGAGTGTGTGTGTGGTGTGAGTGTGTGTGTGTGTGTGTGTGTGTGTGTGTGTGTGTGTGTGTGTGTGTGTGTGTGTGTGTGTGTGTGTGTGTGTATTGTCTTGAGGTCTAACACAGAAAGGTCTTGGTGTCATATTTCAACATGATGTTTCTCTTCCAGGATTCAGCTCTAACAGGACAGAGAGAAACCAGAACAAACTAGATCCAGTCACAATGGAATCATATTGCCCAGGGCTCTGGTCTAAAGTAGTGCACTATATAGGGAATAAGGCTCTGGTCTAAAGTAGTGCACCATATAGGGAATAGGGCTGTGGTCTAAAGTAGTGCACTATATAGGGAATAGGTTGTTTATTTATTTATTTATTTTACCTTTATTTAACCAGGTAGGCAAGTTGAGAACAAGTTCTCATTTACAATTGCGACCTGGTCAAGATAAAGCAAAGCAGTTCGACAGATACAACGACACAGAGTTACACATGGAGTAAAACAAACATACAGTCAATAATACAGTATAAACAAGTCTATATACAATGTGAGCAAATGAGGTGAGAAGGGAGGTAAAGGCAAAAAAGGCCATGCTGGCAAGGTAAATACAATATAGCAAGTAAAACACTGGAATGGTAGTTGTGGTCTAAAGTAGTGCACTATATAGGGAATAGGGCTCTGGTCTAAAGTAGTACACTATATAGGGAATAGGGCTCTGGTCTAAAGTAGTGCACTATATAGGGAATAGGGCTATAGTCTCAAGTAGTGCACTATATAGGGAATAGGGCTCTGGTCTAAAGTAGTGCACTATATAGGGAATAGGGCTCTGGTCTATAGTAGTGCAGTATATAGGGAATAGGGCTCTGGTCTATAGTAGTGCACTATATAGGGAATAGGGCTCTGGTCTAAAGTAGTGCACTATATAGGGAATAGGGCTCTGGTCTATAGTAGTGCACTATATAGGGAATAGGGCTCTGGTCTATAGTAGTGCACTATATAGGGAATAGGGCTCTGGTCTAAAGTAGTGCACTATATAGGGAATAGGGCTCTGGTCTATAGTAGTGCACTATATAGGGAATAGGGCTCTGGTCTAAAGTAGTGCACTATATAGGGAATAGGGCTCTGTTCTAAAGTAGTGCACTATATAGGGAATAGGGCTCTGGTCTATAGTAGTGCACTATATAGGGAATAGGGCTCTGGTCTATAGTAGTGCACTATATAGGGAATAGGGCTATAGTCTCAAGTAGTGCACTATATAGGGAATAGGGCTATGGTCTATAGTAGTGCACTATATAGGGAATAGGGCTCTGGTCTAAAGTAGTGCACTATATAGGGAATAGGGCTCTGGTCTAAAGTAGTGCACTATATAGGGAATAGGGCTCTGGTCTAAAGTAGTGCACTATATAGGGAATAGGGCTCTGGTCTATAGTAGTGCACTATATAGGGAATAGGGCTCTGGTCTAAAGTAGTGCACTATATAGGGAATAGGGCTCTGGTCTATATCAGTGCACTATATAAGGAATAGGGCTCTGGTCTATAGTAGTGCACTATATAGGGAATAGGGCTCTGGTCTAAAGTAGTACACTATATAGGGAATAGGGCTCTGGTCTAAAGTAGTGCACTATACAGGGAATAGGGCTCTGGTCTATAGTAGTGCACTATATAGGGAATAGGGCTCTGGTCTAAAGTAGTGCACTATATAGGGAATAGGGCTCTGGTCTATAGTAGTGCACTATATAGGGAATAGGGCTCTGGTCTATAGTAGTGCACTATATAGGGAATAGGGCTATAGTCTCAAGTAGTGCACTATATAGGGAATAGGGCTCTGGTCTATAGTAGTGCACTATATAGGGAATAGGGCTCTAGTCTCAAGTAGTGCACTATATAGGGAATAGGGTGCCATTTGGGATGTTTGACCCGTGGCTCCATCTGAAACACATATCTATAGTCACACCATGGTTAGTATTGGTGGGAACAAAGCACAAAGAAATCAGAAAATAGGAGAAAAATACATTCAAAGTAGAAAAGTCTGTATTAAACTACACTTTTCTCAGCTGGCAGTGTGTGCAGAGGGTCAATGTGTGTGTGTGTATATGTGTGTGTAAGAGTGTGTAAATGTGTGTGTGTGTGTGTGTGTGTGTGTGTGAGATCCCTCCACAATAACCTCTCTGGCTCTCTATAACATACAGGCTAGTTCACAGCTACCTCCAATAACAGACTGGCTAGTTCACAGCTACCTCCAATAACAGACAGGCTAGTTCGGCCTGTCGGCCTGCCTATCGGCCCGTCGGCCTGCCTGTCGGTCCGCCTGCCTGTCGGCTTGCCTGTCAGCCTGCCTGCTTGTCGGCCTGCCTGATGGCCCGCCTGTCGGCCCGCCTGCCTGTCGGCCCGCCTGCCTGTCGGCTTGCCTATCGGCCTGCCTATCGGCCTGCCTGCCTGTCGGCCTGCCTGCCTGTCGGTCTGCCTGTCTGCCCACCTGTCTGCCCGCCTGCCGGCCTGCCTGCCTGCCAGTCGGCCCGCCTGCCCGTCGGCCTGCCTGCCTGTTGGCCTGCCTGTCGGCCCGCCTGCCTGTCGGCCCGCCTATCGGCCGGCCTGTCTGTCGGCCTGCCTGCCTGTCGGCCTGCCTGACTGTCAGCCTGCCTGACTGTCGGCCTGTCTGCCGGCCTGCCTGCCTTTCGGCCCGCCTGCCTTTCGGCCCGCCTGCCTTTCGGCCCGCCTGCCTGTCGGCCCGCCTGCCTGTCGGCCCGCCTGCCTGTCGGCCCGCCTGCCTTTCGGCCCGCCTGCCTGTCGGCCCGCCTGCATGTCGGCCCGCCTGCCTTTCGGCCCGCCTGCCTGTCGGCCCGCCTGCCTGTCGGCCCGCCTGCCTTTCGGCCCGCCTGTCGGCCCGCATGCCTGTCGGCCCGTCTGTCGGCCCGTCTGTCGGCCCGCCTGCCTGTCGGCTTGCCCGTTGGCCTGCCTGTCGGCCTGCCTGCCTGTCGGCTTGCCCGTTGGCCTGCCTGTCGGCCTGCCTGCCTTTCGGCCCGCCTGCCTTTCGGCCCGCCTGCCTGTCGGCCCGCCTGCCTGTCGGCCCGCCTGCCTGTCGGCCCGCCTGCCTTTCGGCCCGCCTGCCTGTCGGCCCGCCTGCATGTCGGCCCGCCTGCCTTTCGGCCCGCCTGCCTGTCGGCCCGCCTGCCTGTCGGCCCGCCTGCCTTTCGGCCCGCCTGTCGGCCCGCATGCCTGTCGGCCCGTCTGTCGGCCCGTCTGTCGGCCCGCCTGCCTGTCGGCTTGCCCGTTGGCCTGCCTGTCGGCCTGCCTGCCTGTCGGCTTGCCCGTTGGCCTGCCTGTCGGCCTGCCTGCCTGTCGGCCCGCCTGCCTGCCTGCCTGCCTGTCGGCCCGCCTGCCTGCCTGCCTGCCTGTCGGCCTGCCTGCCTGCCTGTCGGCCTGCCTGCCTGTCTGTCGGCCCGCCTGTCGGCCCTCCTGTCTGCCCGTCTGACCGCCTGCCTGTCGGCCCATCTGCCTGTCGGCCCGCCTGCCTGTCGGCCCGCCTGCCTGCCGGCCCGCCTGCCTGTCGGCCTGCCTGTCTGTCGGCCTGCCTGTTGGCCGGCCTGCCTGTCGGCCTGTCTGTCTGTCGGCCTGTCTGTCGGCCTGCCCGTCTGTTGGCCTGCCTGTCGGCCTGCCCGTCTGTTGGCCTGCCTGTCGGCCTGCCCGTCTGTTGGCCCGCCTGTCGGCCTGCCCGTCTGTTGGCCCGCCTGTCGGCCTGCCCGTCTGTTGGCCCGCCTGTCGGCCTGCCCATCTGTTGGCCCGCCTGTCGGCCTGTCTGTCAGCCTGACTGTCTGTCGGCCTGCCCGTCTGATGGCCTGCCTGTCGGCCTGTCTGTTGGCCCGTCTGTTGTCCTGCCTGTCGGCTTGGACACTGATGAGCTTTGCTTTGAGCAGGCAGACAGAGGTTGGGGAGCTTAGCTCTTCCTCTGTCAGGGAGAATAAATCAACCTGTCTTTGTGTTTTCTAATCTCCCTCCGCTCTCCTCTCCTCTTCTCTCCTCTCCACAAGCAAGCTGTTGCTTTGAAGCCCAGTCAGCCCCCCCCCCCTCTCCTCCTCCCCTCTCCCCCTCTCCTCCCCTCTCCTCTCCTCTCTCCTCTTCTCCTCTTTGAAGCCCAGTCTCCTGGAGAGATATCAGTGCAGAATATTAAATAAGCAGAACACCATCACTCATTAAAAGAGGAAACATTTGATGTAACAAATCCCCTTTTGTATACTGCAGCTAACCAATCAGCCCCACTCAGATCAGCTTTCTCCATAGTTTTTAGAGAGAGACGGAACAGAGAGAGAGAGGGGAGGTAAGAGAGTGAAAGAATTTAGAACCAAGGACTGATCACCCCAATCCACAAAATTGGAGACAGATTTGACCCCAATAACTACCATAGGATATGTGTCAACAGCAACCTTGGCAAAATCCTCAGCATTATCATTAACAATAGACTTGTACATTTCTTCAGTACTGAGCAAATGTCAAATCACCCTGTACAACCTAATTGACAAACAAACAAACCAAAACAAAGGTAAAGTCTTCTCATACTTTGTTGATTTCAAAAAAACTTTGACTCAATTTGGCCTGAGGGTCTGCTATACAAAGTGATGGAAAGTGGTGTTTGGGGAAAAACACAAGACTTTATAAAATCCATCAAAGCTGGGTCAGAGAGACTGAAAAACAGCTTATATCTCAAGGCCATCAGACTGTTAAACAGCCACCACTAACATTGAGTGGCTGCTGCCAACACACTGACTCAACTCCAGTCACTTTAATAATGGAAAAATTGGATGTAATAAATGTATCACTAGCCACTTTAAACAATGCCACTTTATATAATGTTTACATACCCTACATTATTCATCTCATATGTATATACTGTACTCGATACCATCTACTGCATCTTGCCATCTTTATGTAATAATTGTATCACTAGCCACTTTAAACAATGCCACTTATTATAATGTTTACATACCCTACATTACTCATCTCATATGTATATACTGTACTCGATACCATCCACTGCATCTTGCCTATGCCGTTCTGTACCTTCACTCATTCATATGTCTTTATGTACATATTCTTCATCCCTTTACACTTGTGTGTATAAGGTAGTTGTTGTGGAATTGTTAGATTACTCGTTGGTTATTACTGCATTGTTGGAACTAGAAGCACAAGCATTTCGCTACACTCGCATTAACATCTGCTAACCATGTGTATGTGACAAATAAATTTGATTCGACACACAAACAACAAGTGACACCCACATTTCTTTCCATGGGGCCATAGGGTGAGACAGGGATGCAGCTTCAGCCCCACCCTCTTCAACATATATATCAATGAATTGGTGAGGGCACTAGAACAGTCTGCAGCACCCGGCTTCACCCTACTAGAATCTGATGTCAAATGTCTACTGTTTGCTGATGATCTGGTGCTTCTGTCCCCAACCAAGGAGGGCCTACAGCAGCACCTAGATCTTCTGCACAGATTCTGCCAGACCTGGGCCCTGACAGTAAATCTCAGTAAGACAAAAATAATGGTGTTCCAAAAAAAGGTCCAGTCGCCAGGACCTTCTATGCCATCAAAAATAACATAAAACATCCCAATTAGGATCTGGCTAAAAATACTTCAATCAGTGACAGAACACATTGCCCTTTGTGGTTGTGAGGTCTGGGGTCCGCTCACCAACCACAAAATGGGACAAACACCAAATTGAGAATTCTACAAAAATATCCTCCGTGTACAACGTAGAACACCAAATAATGCATGCAGAGCATTTGGCCGATACCCGCTAATGATCAAAATCCAGAAAAGAGCCGTGAAATTCTACAACCACCTAAAAGAAAGTGATTCCCAAACCTTCCTTAACATAGCCATCACCTACAGAGAGATGAACCTGGAGAAGAGTCCCTTAAGCAAGCTGGTCCTGGGGCTCTGTTCACAAACACAAACAGACCCCACAGAGCCAAAAGACAGCAACACAATTAAACCCAACCAAATCATGAGAAAACAAAGAGAATTACTTGACAAATTGGAAAGAATTTACAAAAAAAACAGAGCAAACTAGAATGCTATTTGGCCCTACACAGAGACTACACAGTGGCAGAATACCTGACCACTGTCACTGACCCAAACTTAAGGAAAGCTTTGACTAAGTACAGACTCAGTGAGCATAGCCTTGCTGTTGAGAAAAGCCGCCGAAGGCAGACCTGGCTCTCAAGAGAAGACAGGCTATGTGCACACTGCCCACAAAATGAGGTGGAAACTGAGCTGCATAACAGGCAGTATACCAGTATAACAGTATACCAGTATAACAGTATAACAGGCATTATACCAGTATAACAGTATATCAGTATAACAGTATACCAGTATAACAGGCAGTATACCAGTATAACAGTATACCAGTATTACAGGCAGTATACCAGTATAACAGTATACCAGTATAACAGTATAACAGGCAGTATACCAGTATAACAAAATATACCAGTATAACATAAAGAATACCAGTATTACAGGCAGTATACCAGTATAACAGGCAGTATACCAGTATAACAGGCAGTATACCAGTATAACAGGCAGTATAACACTATAACAGGCAGTATACCAGTATTACAGGCAGTATAACACTATAACAGGCAGTATACCAGTATTACAGGCAGAAAAATAGTATAACGGGCAGTATACCAGTATAACAGGAAGTATAACACTATAAAAGGCAGTATACCAGTATAACAGGCAATATACATGTATTACAGGTAGTATAACAGAGTGGTGGTTAGTAGTTAGTTAGGGTTAGGACAGGGTTTCAGGGTTAGGACAGGATGTCACTGTTAGGACAAGGTGTCAGGGTTAGGACAGGGGGTCAGGGTTAGGACAGGGTGTCAGGGTGTCATGGTTAGGATAGGGTGTCAGGGTTAGGACAGGGTGTCAGGGTGTCAGGGTTAGGACAGGGTGTCATGTTAGGAAAGGGTGTCAGGGTGTCAGGGTTAGGACAGGGTGTCAGTGTTAGGACAGGGTGTCTGCTTTATGACAGGGTGTCAGGGTGTCATGGTTAGGATAGGGTGTCAGGGTGTCAGGGTTAGGACAGGGTGTCAGGGTGTCAGGGTGTCAGGGTGTCAGGGTTAGGATAGGGTGTCAGGGTGTCAGGGTTAGGACAGGGTGTCAGGGTGTCAGGGTGTCAGGATTAGGACAGGGTGTCAGGGTTAGGACGGGGTGTCAGGGTTAGGACAGGGTGTCAGGGTTAGGACAGGGTTAGGACAGTGTGTCAGGGTTAGGACAGGGTGTCAGGGTTAGGACAGGGGGTCAGGGTTAGGACAGGGTGTCAGGGTGTCATGGTTAGGATAGGGTGTCAGGGTGTCAGGGTGTCAGGGTTAGGACAGGGTGTCATGGTTAGGATAGGGTGTCAGGGTTAGGACAGGGTGTCATGGTTAGGACAGGGTGTCATGGTTAGGACAGGGTTAGGACAGGGTGTCAGGGTTAGGACAGGGTGTCAGGGTTAGGACAGGGTGTCTGCTTTAGGACAGGGTGTCAGGGTGTCATGGTTAGGATAGGGTGTCAGGGTGTCAGGGTTAGGACAGGGTGTCAGGGTGTCAGGGTTAGGACAGGGTGTCAGGGTTAGGACAGGGTGTCAGGGTGTCATGGTTAGGATAGGGTGTCAGGGTGTCAGGGTTAGGACAGGGTGTCAGGGTTAGGACAGGGTTAGGACAGGGTGTCAGGGTTAGGACAGGGTGTCAGGGTTAGGACAGGGTGTCATGTTAGGAAAGGGTGTCAGGGTGTCAGGGTTAGGACAGGGTGTCAGTGTTAGGACAGGGTGTCTGCTTTATGACAGGGTGTCAGGGTGTCATGGTTAGGATAGGGTGTCAGGGTGTCAGGGTTAGGACAGGGCGTCAGGGTTAGGACAGGGTGTCAGGGTTAGGACAGGGTGTCAGGGTTAGGACAGGGTGTCTGCTTTAGGACAGGGTGTCAGGGTGTCATGGTTAGGATAGGGTGTCAGGGTGTCAGGGTTAGGACAGGGTGTCAGGGTGTCAGGGTTAGGACAGGGTGTCAGGGTTAGGACAGGGTGTCAGGGTGTCAGGGTTAGGACAGGGTGTCAGGGTTAGGACAGGGTTAGGACAGGGTGTCAGGGTTAGGACAGGGTGTCAGGGTTAGGACAGGGTGTCAGGATTAGGACAGGGTGTCAGGATTAGGACAGGGTGTCAGGATTAGGACAGGGTGTCTGGGTTAGGACAGGGTGTCAGAGTTAGGACAGGGTTTCAGGGTTAGGACAGGGTTTCAGGGTTAGGACAGGGTTTCAGGGTTAGGACAGGGTTTCAGGGTTAGGACAGGGTGTCAGGGTGTCATGGTTAGGATAGGGTGTCAGGGTGTCAGGGTTAGGACAGGGTGTCAGAATGTCAGGGTTAGGACAGGGTGTCAGGGTGTCAGGGTTAGGACAGGGTGTCATGGTTAGGACAGGGTGGCAGGGTGTCATGGTTAGGATAGGGTGTCAGGGTGTCAGGGTGTCAGGGTGTCAGGGTTAGGACAGGGTGTCATGGTTAGGATAGGGTGTCAGGTTTAGGACAGGGTGTCATGGTTAGGACAGGGTGTCATGGTTAGGACAGGGTTAGGACAGGGTGTCAGGGTTAGGACAGGGTGTCAGGGTTAGGACAGGGTGTCTGCTTTAGGACAGGGTGTCAGGGTGTCATGGTTAGGATAGGGTGTCAGGGTGTCAGGGTTAGGACAGGGTTTCAGGGTTAGGACAGGGTTTCAGGGTTAGGACAGGGTGTCAGGGTGTCATGGTTAGGATAGGGTGTCAGGGTGTCAGGGTTAGGACAGGGTGTCAGAATGTCAGGGTTAGGACAGGGTGTCAGGGTGTCAGGGTTAGGACAGGGTGTCATGGTTAGGACAGGGTGGCAGGGTGTCATGGTTAGGATAGGGTGTCAGGGTGTCAGGGTGTCAGGGTTAGGACAGGGTGTCATGGTTAGGATAGGGTGTCAGGGTTAGGACAGGGTGTCATGGTTAGGACAGGGTGTCATGGTTAGGACAGGGTTAGGACAGGGTGTCAGGGTTAGGACAGGGTGTCAGGGTTAGGACAGGGTGTCTGCTTTAGGACAGGGTGTCAGGGTGTCATGGTTAGGATAGGGTGTCAGGGTGTCAGGGTTAGGACAGGGTGTCAGGGTGTCAGGGTTAGGACATGGTGTCAGGGTTAGGACAGGGTGTCAGGGTGTCATGGTTAGGATAGGGTGTCAGGGTGTCAGGGTTAGGACAGGGTGTCAGGGTTAGGACAGGGTTAGGACAGGGTGTCAGGGTTAGGACAGGGTGTCAGGGTTAGGACAGGGTGTCATGTTAGGAAAGGGTGTCAGGGTGTCAGGGTTAGGACAGGGTGTCAGTGTTAGGACAGGGTGTCTGCTTTATGACAGGGTGTCAGGGTGTCATGGTTAGGATAGGGTGTCAGGGTGTCAGGGTTAGGACAGGGCGTCAGGGTTAGGACAGGGTGTCAGGGTTAGGACAGGGTGTCTGCTTTAGGACAGGGTGTCAGGGTGTCATGGTTAGGATAGGGTGTCAGGGTGTCAGGGTTAGGACAGGGTGTCAGGGTGTCAGGGTTAGGACAGGGTGTCAGGGTTAGGACAGGGTGTCAGGGTGTCATGGTTAGGATAGGGTGTCAGGGTGTCAGGGTTAGGACAGGGTGTCAGGGTTAGGACAGGGTTAGGACAGGGTGTCAGGGTTAGGACAGGGTGTCAGGGTTAGGTGAGGGTGTCAGGATTAGGACAGGGTGTCAGGATTAGGACAGGGTGTCAGGATTAGGACAGGGTGTCTGGGTTAGGACAGGGTGTCAGAGTTAGGACAGGGTTTCAGGGTTAGGACAGGGTTTCAGGGTTAGGACAGGGTTTCAGGGTTAGGACAGGGTTTCAGGGTTAGGACAGGGTGTCAGGGTGTCATGGTTAGGATAGGGTGTCAGGGTGTCAGGGTTAGGACAGGGTGTCAGAATGTCAGGGTTAGGACAGGGTGTCAGGGTGTCAGGGTTAGGACAGGGTGTCATGGTTAGGACAGGGTGGCAGGGTGTCATGGTTAGGATAGGGTGTCAGGGTGTCAGGGTTAGGACAGGGTGTCAGGGTGTCAGGGTTAGGACAGGGTGTTAGGGTTAGGACGGGGTGTCAGGGTTAGGTCAGGGTTAGGACAGGGTGTCAGGGTTAGGACAGGGTGTCTGGGTTAGGACAGGGTGTCAGGGTTAGGACAGGGTGACAGGGTGTCCGGGTTAGGACCGGGTGTCTGCTTTAGGACAGGGTGTCAGGGTGTCAGGGTTAGGACAGGGTGTCAAGGTGTCAGGGTTAGGACAGGGTATCAGGGTTAGGACAGGGTGTCAGGGATAGGACAGGGTGTCAGGGTTAGGACAGGGTGTCAGGGTTAGGACAGGGTGTCAGGGTGAGGACAGGGTGTCAGGGTTAGGACAGGGTGTCAGGGTTAGGACAGGGTGTCAGGGTTAGGACAGGGTGTCAGGGTGAGGACAGGGTGTCAGGGTGAGGACAGGGTGTCAGGGTTAGGACAGGGTGTCAGGGTTAGGACAGGGTGTCAGGGTTAGGACAGGGTTAGGACAGGGTGACAGGGTGTCAGGGTTAGGACAGGGTGTCAGGGTTAGGACAGGGTATTAGGGTTAGGACAGGGTATCAGGGTTAGGACAGGGTGTCAGGGTTAGGACATGGTGTCAGGGTATCAGGGTTAGGGCAGGGTGACAGGGTGTCAGGGTGTCAGAGTTAGGACAGGGTGTCATGGTTAGGACATGGTGTCAGGGTATCAGGGTTAGGGCAGGGTGACAGGGTGTCAGGGTTAGGGCAGGGTATCAGGGTTAGGACATGGTGTCAGGGTATCAGGGTTAGGGCAGGGTGACAGGGTGTCAGGGTTAGGACAGGGTGTCAGGATTAGGACAGGGTGTCAGGATTAGGACAGGGTGTCTGGGTTAGGACAGGGTGTCAGAGTTAGGACAGGGTTTCAGGGTTAGGACAGGGTTTCAGGGTTAGGACAGGGTTTCAGGGTTAGGACAGGGTTTCAGGGTTAGGACAGGGTGTCAGGGTGTCATGGTTAGGATAGGGTGTCAGGGTGTCAGGGTTAGGACAGGGTGTCAGAATGTCAGGGTTAGGACAGGGTGTCAGGGTGTCAGGGTTAGGACAGGGTGTCATGGTTAGGACAGGGTGGCAGGGTGTCATGGTTAGGATAGGGTGTCAGGGTGTCAGGGTTAGGACAGGGTGTCAGGGTGTCAGGGTTAGGACAGGGTGTTAGGGTTAGGACGGGGTGTCAGGGTTAGGTCAGGGTTAGGACAGGGTGTCAGGGTTAGGACAGGGTGTTAGGGTGTCAGGGTTAGGACAGGGTGTCTGGGTTAGGACAGGGTGTCAGGGTTAGGACAGGGTGACAGGGTGTCCGGGTTAGGACCGGGTGTCTGCTTTAGGACAGGGTGTCAGGGTGTCAGGGTTAGGACAGGGTGTCAAGGTGTCAGGGTTAGGACAGGGTATCAGGGTTAGGACAGGGTGTCAGGGATAGGACAGGGTGTCAGGGTTAGGACAGGGTGTCAGGGTTAGGACAGGGTGTCAGGGTGAGGACAGGGTGTCAGGGTTAGGACAGGGTGTCAGGGTTAGGACAGGGTGTCAGGGTTAGGACAGGGTGTCAGGGTGAGGACAGGGTGTCAGGGTGAGGACAGGGTGTCAGGGTTAGGACAGGGTGTCAGGGTTAGGACAGGGTGTCAGGGTTAGGACAGGGTTAGGACAGGGTGACAGGGTGTCAGGGTTAGGACAGGGTGTCAGGGTTAGGACAGGGTATTAGGGTTAGGACAGGGTATCAGGGTTAGGACAGGGTGTCAGGGTTAGGACATGGTGTCAGGGTATCAGGGTTAGGGCAGGGTGACAGGGTGTCAGGGTGTCAGAGTTAGGACAGGGTGTCATGGTTAGGACATGGTGTCAGGGTATCAGGGTTAGGGCAGGGTGACAGGGTGTCAGGGTTAGGGCAGGGTATCAGGGTTAGGACATGGTGTCAGGGTATCAGGGTTAGGGCAGGGTGACAGGGTGTCAGGGTTAGGACAGGGTGTCAGGATTAGGACAGGGTGTCAGGATTAGGACAGGGTGTCTGGGTTAGGACAGGGTGTCAGAGTTAGGACAGGGTTTCAGGGTTAGGACAGGGTTTCAGGGTTAGGACAGGGTTTCAGGGTTAGGACAGGGTTTCAGGGTTAGGACAGGGTGTCAGGGTGTCATGGTTAGGATAGGGTGTCAGGGTGTCAGGGTTAGGACAGGGTGTCAGAATGTCAGGGTTAGGACAGGGTGTCAGGGTGTCAGGGTTAGGACAGGGTGTCATGGTTAGGACAGGGTGGCAGGGTGTCATGGTTAGGATAGGGTGTCAGGGTGTCAGGGTTAGGACAGGGTGTCAGGGTGTCAGGGTTAGGACAGGGTGTTAGGGTTAGGACGGGGTGTCAGGGTTAGGTCAGGGTTAGGACAGGGTGTCAGGGTTAGGACAGGGTGTTAGGGTGTCAGGGTTAGGACAGGGTGTCTGGGTTAGGACAGGGTGTCAGGGTTAGGACAGGGTGACAGGGTGTCCGGGTTAGGACCGGGTGTCTGCTTTAGGACAGGGTGTCAGGGTGTCAGGGTTAGGACAGGGTGTCAAGGTGTCAGGGTTAGGACAGGGTATCAGGGTTAGGACAGGGTGTCAGGGATAGGACAGGGTGTCAGGGTTAGGACAGGGTGTCAGGGTTAGGACAGGGTGTCAGGGTGAGGACAGGGTGTCAGGGTTAGGACAGGGTGTCAGGGTTAGGACAGGGTGTCAGGGTGAGGACAGGGTGTCAGGGTGAGGACAGGGTGTCAGGGTGAGGACAGGGTGTCAGGGTTAGGACAGGGTGTCAGGGTTAGGACAGGGTGTCAGGGTTAGGACAGGGTTAGGACAGGGTGACAGGGTGTCAGGGTTAGGACAGGGTGTCAGGGTTAGGACAGGGTATTAGGGTTAGGACAGGGTATCAGGGTTAGGACAGGGTGTCAGGGTTAGGACATGGTGTCAGGGTATCAGGGTTAGGGCAGGGTGACAGGGTGTCAGGGTGTCAGAGTTAGGACAGGGTGTCATGGTTAGGACATGGTGTCAGGGTATCAGGGTTAGGGCAGGGTGACAGGGTGTCAGGGTTAGGGCAGGGTATCAGGGTTAGGACATGGTGTCAGGGTATCAGGGTTAGGGCAGGGTGACAGGGTGTCAGGGTTAGGACAGGGTGTCATGGTTAGGACATGGTGTCAGGGTTAGGGCAGGGTATCAGGGTTAGGACATGGTGTCAGGGTTAGGATTTATAACAAAGAAAAAGGATTTAACTATTTAATCTCTAAATCAAGACAAGAATAAGCAAGTCAGAACGGCGGAGAGATTGAATTCCCCCTCTTATTGATTTACTCTATCCTTACTTCAGCAGCTGAAACAGAACAGGATGTCAAAGTAGGTGCAATTTCTAAAATATGTTTTGATTTGTTTAACACTTTTTTGGTTACAACACAGAATATGAGAGGTGTACAACACAGAATATGAGAGGTGTACAACACAGAATATGAGAGGTGTACAACACAGAATATGAGAGGTGTACAACACAGAATATGAGAGGCGTACAACACAGAATATGAGAGGCGTACAACACAGAATATGAGAGGTGTACAACACAGAATATGAGAGGTGTACAACACAGAATATGAGAGGTGTACAACACAGAATATGAGAGGTGTACAACACAGAATATGAGAGGCGTACAACACAGAATATGAGAGGCGTACAACACAGAATATGAGAGGTGTACAACACAGAATATGAGAGGCGTACAACACAGAATATGAGAGGTGTACAACACAGAATATGAGAGGTGTACAACACAGAATATGAGAGGTGTACAACACAGAATATGAGAGGCGTACAACACAGAATATGAGAGGTGTACAACACAGAATATGAGAGGTGTACAACATACAGTGTTTCTTACTCCAGACAAACTACCATTGGTTCTGAAGTACAATTATACCAGAGATCATTTTCTAAATGTTTAATCCAACTAAAATGAGGATTTGAAGCTGGGAAAATCTCCGTAACCTGCCACACACAGAGAGAGGCTGATATCTTGACTGAATCCCAAATTGCACCCTATTCCCTATGTAGTGCACTACTTTTGACCAGGGCTATTGTTAAAAGTAGTGCACTATATGGAATAGGGTGCCATTTTGGGACGTAACCCTAGAGAGTTTATTGATATCTATATGGGTGTATATAGATTATACCACCAGAGAATTAACTACCAGTCTGGTACCATTTTACTACTGCAAAACACAGTGTTGAAAAGACAATGCATTCATTTCAAAACCTTAAATAACCAACACTGGGTTAACTTGTTAAATAACCAACACTGGGTTAACTTGTTAAATAACCAACACTGGGTTAACTTGTTAAATAACCAACACTGGGTTAACTTGTTAAATAACCAACACTGGGTTAACTTGTTAACTAACCAACACTGGGTTAACTTGTTAAATAACCAACACTGGGTTAACTTGTTAACTAACCAACACTGGGTTAACTTGTTAAATAACCAACACTGGGTTAACTTGTTAAATAACCAACACTGGGTTAACTTGTTAAATAACCAACACTGGGTTAACTTGTTAAATAACCAACACTGGGTTAACTTGTTAAATAACCAACACTGGGTTAACTTGTTAACTAACCAACACTGGGTTAACTTGTTAAATAACCAACACTGGGTTAACTTGTTAACTAACCAACACTGGGTTAACTTGTTAAATAACCAACACTGGGTTAACTTGTTAAATAACCAACACTGGGTTAACTTGTTAAATAACCAACACTGGGTTAACTTGTTAACTAACCAACACTGGGTTAACTTGTTAAATAACCAACACTGGGTTAACTTGTTAAATAACCAACACTGGGTTAACTTGTTAAATAACCAACACTGGGTTAACTTGTTAACTAACCAACACTGGGTTAACTTGTTAAATAACCAACACTGGGTTAACTTGTTAACTAACCAACACTGGGTTAACTTGTTAAATAACCAACACTGGGTTAACTTGTTAAATAACCAACACTGGGTTAACTTGTTAACTAACCAACACTGGGTTAACTTGTTAAATCTCACATCTGTTCTCTGGTTTTCAAAATGACTCTGATCTCATTTTGAAATGACTGCCTTGCCATGCAGGGTGAGAAATGGAAGTGAGAGTCAGTTCTGACAACAGCACAGCATTAAGGTCTACCTCCTCCTGTCAAAATGTCACGCTGGGTCTCACTTACAGATAACCTGAGAGGATAGAAGCAGTTTAACGATGGTGTCTGAATAAAGGCAACATAGCCTCCCTCGCTCAGAAACATAGTGGAATGTTAAAAACCGCAGATTGTTGAAACCTGTAAACAAAGAACTACTCAAAGAAAGCTGTTGAAATCTAGTTAATCACACTGTGGACATTTCCTGGAATGGGGTCATACTGACTATCTAGATGACTGTGTTGTTCTCTCCGCTCCCTTGTAGACAGACAACAATTCAGCTGGGGGGGGGGGGGGGGGGGGTTACAATAGGTATTCAGACAGACAACACATTCAGCTGGGGGGTGTGGGGGGTTACAATAGGTATTCAGACAGACAACACATTCAGCTGGGGGGAGGGGGTTACAATAGGTATTCAGACAGACAACACATTCAGCTGGAGGAGGTTACAATAGGTATTCAGACAGACAACACATTCAGCTGGGGGGAGGGGGTTACAATAGGTATTCAGACAGACAACACATTCAGCTGGAGGGGGTTACAATAGGTATTCAGACAGACAACACATTCAGCTGGGGGGGGTTACAATAGGTATTCAGACAGACAACACATTCAGCTGGAGGGGGTTACAATAGGTATTCAGACAGACAACACATTCAGCTGGGGGGGGTTACAATAGGTATTCAGACAGACAACACATTCAGCTGGGGGGGGGGGGGGGTTACAATAGGTATTCAGACAAACAACACATTCAGCTGGGGGGTGTGGGGGGGGGGGTTACAATAGGTATTCAGACAGACAACACATTCAGCTGGGGGGAGGGGGTTCCAATAGGTATTCAGACAGACAACACATTCAGCTGGGGGGGGGGGGGGGGGGGTTACAATAGGTATTCAGACAAACAACACATTCAGCTGGGGGGTGTGGGGGGTTACAATAGGTATTCAGACAGACAACACATTCAGCTGGGGGGTGTGGGGGGGGGGGTTACAATAGGTATTCAGACAGACAACACATTCAGCTGGGGGGAGGGGGTTCCAATAGGTATTCAGACAGACAACACATTCAGCTGGGGGGGGTTACAATAGGTATTCAGACAGACAACACATTCAGCTGGGGGAGGGGGTTACAATAGGTATTCAGACAGACAACACATTCAGCTGGGGGGAGGGGGTTACAATAGGTATTCAGACAGACAACACATTCAGCTGGGGGGGGTTACAATAGGTATTCAGACAGACAACACATTCAGCTGGGGGGGGTTACAATAGGTATTCAGACAGACAACACATTCAGCTGGGGGGGGTTACAATAGGTATTCAGACAGACAACACATTCAGCTGGGGGAGGGGGTTACAATAGGTATTCAGACAGACAACACATTCAGCTGGGGGGGGTTACAATAGGTATTCAGACAGACAACACATTCAGCTGGGGGGTGGGTTACAATAGGTATTCAGACAGACAACACATTCAGCTGGGGGGTGGGTGGGGGGGGTTACAGTAGGTATTCAGACAAAGTTATGATACAAGCGATTTGATCAGTGTCTCTGAACATAATTCCTCTTAATATCGTTCAAGCTGTTCATGTATGGAGTTGCTGCATGACTAAGATGAGAGGAAGTCTCTCTGTGAAGACAGGCAGATATAGCATCTCCACTAGATCACAGTCTCACTTCAGTATAGTCATGTCTCTCTGTGAAGACAGGCAGATATAGCATCTCCACTAGCTCACAGTCTCACTTCAGTATAGTCATGTCTCTCTGTGAAGACAGGCAGATATAGCATCTCCACTAGCTCACAGTCTCACTTCAGTATAGTCATGTCTCTCTGTGAAGACAGGCAGATATAGCATCTCCACTAGATCACAGTCTCACTTCAGTATAGTCATGTCTCTCTGTGAAGACAGGCAGATATAGCATCTCCACTAGCTCACAGTCTCACTTCAGTATAGTCATGTCTCTCTGTGAAGACAGGCAGATATAGCATCTCCACTAGATCACAGTCTCACTTCAGTATAGTCATGTCTCTCTGTGAAGACAGGCAGATATAGCATCTCCACTAGCTCACAGTCTCACTTCAGTATAGTCATGTCTCTCTGTGAAGACAGGCAGATATAGCATCTCCACTAGATCACAGTCTCACTTCAGTATAGTCATGTCTCTCTGTGAAGACAGGCAGATATAGCATCTCCACTAGATCACAGTCTCACTTCAGTATAGTCATGTCTCTCTGTGAAGACAGGCAGATATAGCATCTCCACTAGCTCACAGTCTCACTTCAGTATAGTCAAGTTTTATTTAGACTGTTGAAAGAAGGCCTGGTCTAGAAAATAAAATTGTCCAACAATATAAAACTTTTACATTCACAAACCAGATGGCAAAGAGAATCAAAGCCATAACAAACCTGACAGAATGGAAACACAGAGAACAGATTCCCAGTAAGCGTGGGCCATAAGCCATAACAAACCCGACAGAATGGAAACACAGAGAACAGATTCCCAGTAAGCGTGGGCCATAAGCCATAACAAACCTGACAGAATGGAAACACAGAACAGATTCCCAGTAAGCGTGGGTCATAAGCCATAACAAACCCGACAGAATGGAAACACAGAGAACAGATTCCCAGTAAGCGTGGGCCATAAGCCATAACAAACCCGACAGAATGGAAACACAGAGAACAGATTCCCAGTAAGCGTGGGTCATAAGCCATAACAAACCTGACAGAATGGAAACACAGAGAACAGATTCCCAGTAAGCGTGGGTCATAAGCCATAACAAACCTGACAGAATGGAAACACAGAACAGATTCCCAGTAAGCGTGGGTCATAAGCCATAACAAACCCGACAGAATGGAAACACAGAGAACAGATTCCCAGTAAGCGTGGGTCATAAGCCATAACAAACCCGACAGAATGGAAACACAGAGAACAGATTCCCAGTAAGCGTGGGTCATAAGCCATAACAAACCCGACAGAATGGAAACACAGAGAACAGATTCCCAGTAAGCGTGGGTCATAAGCCATAACAAACCCGAAAGAATGGAAACACAGAGAACAGATTCCCAGTAAGCGTGGGTCATAAGCCATAACAAACCCGACAGAATGGAAACACAGAGAACAGATTCCGTTTAAGTTGAGCAAGATTCCAATATTGGATTGCATTTATTACCCCTGGTTTGATTTCCACATGTCTAATTGATTTTATTTAATTAAGATGAGAGAGAGGGATTAGCTGACTGGCAGATGACAACCGTCCTTCACAATAGCCACAAACAGGTGCTCTACCCTATAGTAGGGCTGGGCGATACAGCACATTCATTCCATTCATTTGAATGGCTGTTTTTGTGTGATATTCCAAATGCCTGTATCACAGAATCAAGGTTTTTTTGTATTTTTTTGTTTTGATGAGCGTTTATATCCGCTTGTTCTCATGTTGTCTTTTTGGTCTTGTCTCCTTCACTCCTTCTGTGCTGTGCACCTTCCCATTTACACCAGAGATCTGTATATTGTGACGAGATGCTCATGTCGCCACGCAAACAATGGGAGTCGTTGTCCTAAAGGTGGGAAGGCAGGAGACAAGCTTAGGTCCAAACAACCCCATAGAGACACATTGTGCTTATTTTGGACAGATGTTTGGCGAGAGTGAAACCTCTCGCTTCGCCTTTTCCTCCTAAACCCCTCCCACTACCCCTCACAACAACAAAAGGTGAGAGATCACTTCTTCTTCTCTGACAAACGGTTTCAACTCGCGGTTTGTATTTGAGGTTTGGTCCAACAGAATGGGTCATATGGACACACAAACACATGGAGACATTATTTTCCTGTGTATTCGAGGAGAAGTTAAACAGGGTACGGTTGGAAAGGTTATGTTTCAACTCTTCAAATGTTGAGCAGAGCAGAAACTACTAAAACGGATGTACCAATGAATATTCATTCTGGATAATGAATGCTCCCGTTTGTCACGCATTACGGTACCACGTATTAGTCAAATCAAGGTTATTATACCAGCTGTTTGGATGACTGTGTTTTATAAAATGTGCAATAAGCATAAAACAATTATATAAAGGAATTGGCAACTCGTTCTCATTCTGAGAAATAACGTAGGCCAATTGATTTCAACATGTGAACAAAGTGGACAGGCTAGCATGCTGTTCCAACAGTCGGAGACGGACAGAAGGGTGTGTTCATAACAATTCAACTGGTTTGCCTTGTTAGCTGAATTCAGACCATGTGAAATTATACCCAGATCCAAGTTGGTTCAACTTGAAATATAAATATTAGCTAGTCACTAGCACGTGGGTTTGTGCTTGAGAGATTGTTTATGAGACATGTGTTAATTTTCTATAATGACTGCTACATTATTAGTCATTATTCATGGTTTCTCTAATGCCTGCTACATTATTACATTATTATTATCGTCGCCAAACCCACTGGCTCCATGTCATCTACAAGACCCTGCTAGGTAAAGTCCCCCCTTATCTCAGCTCGCTGGTCACCATAGCATCTCCCACCTGTAGCACACGCTCCAGCAGGTATATCTCTCTAGTCACACCCAAAACCAATTATTTCTTTGGCCGCCTCTCCTTCCAGTTCTCTGCTGCCAATGACTGGAACGAACTACAAAAATCTCTGAAACTGGAAACACTTATCTTCCTCACTAGCTTTAAGCACCAACTGTCAGAGCAGCTCACAGATTACTGCACCTGTACATAGCCCACCTATAATTTAGCCCAAACAACTACCTCTTTCCCTACTGTATTTAATTTATTTTGCTCCTTTGCACCCCATTATTTTTATTTCTACTTTGCACATTCTCCCATTGCAAATCTACCATTCCAGTGTTTTACTAGCTATATTGTATCTACTTTGCCACCATGGCCTTTTTGCCTTTAACTCCCTTATCTCACCTAATTTGCTCACATCGTTTATAGACTTGTTTATACAGTATTATTGACTGTATGTTTGTTTTACTCCATGTGTAACTCTGTGTCGTTGTATGTGTCGAACTGCTTTGCTTTATCTTGGCCAGGTCGCAATTGTAAATGAGAACTTGTTCTCAACTGGCCAACCTGGTTAAATAAAGGTGAAATAAAAAATACAATTATTAGTCATTATTCATGGTTTCTCTAATGTCTGCTACATTATTAGTCATTATTCATGGTTTCTCTAATGTCTGCTACATTATTAGTCATTATTCATGGTTTCTCTAATGTCTGCTACATTATTAGTCATTATTCATGGTTTCTCTAATGTCTGCTACATTATTAGTCATTATTCATGGTTTCTCTAATGTCTGCTACATTATTAGTCATTATTCATGGTTTCTCTAATGTCTGCTACATTATTAGTCATTATTCATGGTTTCTCTAATGTCTGCTACATTATTAGTCATTATTCATGGTTTCTCTAATGTCTGCTACATTATTAGTCATTATTCATGGTTTCTCTAATGTCTGCTACATTATTAGTCATTATTCATGGTTTCTCTAATGTCTGCTACATTATTAGTCATTATTCATGGTTTCTCTAATGTCTGCTACATTATTAGTCATTATTCATGGTTTCTCTAATATCTGCTAAATTATTAGTGAATGGTCATGGTTTCTATAATGTCCGCTACATTATTAGTGAATGGTCATGGTTTCTCTAATGTCTGCTACATTATTAGTGAATGGTCATGGTTTCTATAATGTCTGCTACATTATTAGTGAATGGTCATGGTTTCTCTAATGTCTGCTACATTATTAGTGAATGGTCATGGTTTCTCTAATGTCTGCTACATTATTAGTGAATGGTCATGGTTTCTCTAATGTCCGCTACATTATTAGTGAATGGTCATGGTTTCTCTAATGTCTGCTACATTATTAGTGAATGGTCATGGTTTCTATAATGTCCGCTACATTATTAGTGAATGGTCATGGTTTCTATAATGTCCGCTACATTATTAGTGAATGGTCATGGTTCTGGGATTTGTTGTTACAAAAAGGTCATTTTTATAGAAGACCTGAAAGACAGATCAGTGATTATTGCAAAATAAAGGCAGGTAAAACTATTTTGATAAAATAATGAAATGATTCGTGGGACTTATGGTTGTTGGACTAGATATAATATCACAAGTTCTGAATTCATTACATTATTGCTGTTTAAATGCAGGGTATTTGGTATCTAATTGTACAACAAAGCTAATTTAGAAACCCTTTATGAAAACCTGCTCCAGAGGTGAGGTGAAGGTTCCCCCTTCCAACAGGACAACGACCCTAACCACACAGCCAAGACAACGCAGGAGTGGCTTCGGGACAAGTCCTTGAATGTCCTTGAGTGGCACAGTCGGATTTGAACCCGATCGAAAATCTTTAGAGAGACCTGAAAATAGCTGTGCAGCGACGCTCCCCTTCCGACCTGACAGAGCTTGAGAGGATCTGTAGAGAAGAATGGGAGAAACTTCCCAAATAAAGGTGTACCAAGCTTGTAGCATCAAAGTGGTCTGAATAATTTCCGAATGCACTGCATATCATGACTCGCCCATAAATTTGAAAAACAATCAAGATATGAGTTTTAGGCCATATCACCAAGGTCTACCTTACAGTACCCTATAACACAGTCCACCACTACCTTATAGACTATAACACAGTCTACCACTACCTTATAGACTATAACAGTCTACCACTACCTTATAGACTATAACACAGTCTACCACTACCTTATAGACTATAACACAGTCTACCACTACCTTATAGACTACAACACAGTCTACCACTACCTTACAGTAACCTATAACACAGTCTACCACTACCTTACAGTAACCTATAACACAGTCTACCACTACCTTATAGACTATAACACAGTCTACCACTACCTTATAGACTATAACACAGTCTACCACTACCTTACAGTAACCTATAACACAGTCTACCACTACCTTACAGTAACCTATAACACAGTCTACCACTACCTTATAGACTATAACACAGTCTACCACTACCTTATAGACTATAACACAGTCTACCACTACCTTATAGACTATAACACAGTCTACCACTACCTTACAGTAACCTATAACACAGTCTACCACTACCTTATAGACTATAACACAGTCCGCCACTACCCTATAGACTATAACACAGTCTACCACTACCTTATAGACTATAACACAGTCTACCACTACCTTATAGACTATAACACAGTCTACCACTACCTTACAGTAACCTATAACACAGTCTACCACTACCTTATAGACTATAACACAGTCTACCACTACCTTATAGACTATAACACAGTCTACCACTACCTTACAGTAACCTATAACACAGTCTACCACTACCTTATAGACTATAACACAGTCCGCCACTACCCTATAGACTATAACACAGTCTACCACTACCTTATAGACTATAACACAGTCTACCACAACCTTACAGTAACCTACAACACAGTCTACCACTACCTTAAAGTAACCTATAACACAGTCTACCACTACCTTAAAGTAACCTATAACACAGTCCACCACTACCGTATAGACTATAACACAGTCTACCACTACGTTATAGACTATAACACAGTCCACCACTACCCTATAGACTATAACACAGTCTACCACTACCTTATAGACTATAACACAGTCTACCACTACATTACAGTAACCTATAACACAGTCTACCACTACGTTATAGACTATAACACAGTCCACCACTACCCTATAGACTATAACACAGTCTACCACTACCTTATAGACTACAACACAGTCTACCACTACCTTATAGACTATAACACAGTCTACCACTACATTATAGACTATAACACAGTCTACCACTACCTTATAGACTACACCAGTCTACCACTACCTTACAGTAACCTATAACACAGTCTACCACTACCTTATAGACTATAACACAGTCTACCACTACCTTATAGACTATAACACAGTCTACCACTACCTTATAGACTATAACACAGTCTACCACTACCTTACAGTAACCTATAACACAGTCTACCACTACCTTATAGACTATAACACAGTCCGCCACTACCCTATAGACTATAACACAGTCTACCACTACCTTATAGACTATAACACAGTCTACCACTACCTTAAAGTAACCTATAACACAGTCTACCACTACCTTAAAGTAACCTATAACACAGTCCACCACTACCTTATAGACTATAACACAGTCTACCACTACGTTATAGACTATAACACAGTCCACCACTACCCTATAGACTATAGCACAGTCTACCACTACCTTATAGACTATAGCACAGTCTACCACTTAATTAAAGACTATAACACAGTCCACCACTACCTTATAGACTACAACACAGTCTACCACTACCTTATATTAACCTATAACACAGTCTACCACTACCTTATAGACTATAACACAGTCTACCACTACCTTATAGACTATAACACAGTCCACCACTACCCTATAGACTATAACACAGTCTACCACTACGTTATAGACTATAACACAGTCTACCACTACCTTATAGACTATAACACAGTCTACCACAACCTTACAGTAACCTACAACACAGTCTACCACTACCTTATAGACTATAACACAGTCTACCACTACCTTATAGACTATAACACAGTCCACCACTACCTTATAGACTATAACACAGTCTACCACTACCTTATAGACTATAACACAGTCTACCACTACCTTATAGACTATAACACAGTCCACCACTACCTTATAGACTATAACACAGTCCACCACTACCCTATATACTATAACACAGTCTACCACTACCTTATAGACTACAACACAGTCCACCACTACCTTACAGACTATAACACAGTCTACCACTTAATTAGAGACTATAACACAGTCTACCACTACCTTATAGACTATAACACAGTCTACCACTACCTTATAGACTACAACACAGTCTACCACTACCTTATAGTCATCAAGCTCGAGACCCTGGGTCTCGACCCCACCCTGTGCAACTGGGTACTGGACTTCCTGACGGGCCGCCCCCAGGTGGTGAGGGTAGGCAACAACATTTCCACCCCCCACAAGGGTGCGTTCTGAGCCCTCTCCTGTACTCATTATTCATCTCATATGTATATACTGTACTCTATATAATCTACTGCATCTTTATGTAATACATGTATCACTAGCCACTTTAACTATGCCACTTTGTTTACATACTCATCTCATATGTATATACTGCACTCAATACCATCTACTGTATCTTGCCTATGCCGCTCTTTACCATCACTCATTCATATATCTTTATGTACATATTCTTTATCCCCTTACACTTGTGTCTATAAGGTAGTAGTTTTGGAATTGTTAGCTAAATTACTTGTTGGTTATTACTGCATTGTCGGAACTAGAAGCACAAGCGTTTCGCTACACTCGCATTAACATCTGCTAACCATGTGTATGTGACAAATAAAATTTGATTTGATTAGACTATAACACAATCCACCAAAAGAGAACTTCCAAGTTAATGGCCAATTGTATAATCCTTACAATCCTTTCAATAATATTCCAGGATTCATTTCGATAGCTGAATGAGGCCTGACTGTGTGTTTGGGCAGGCAGAGACGTCAGAGTCCGAACTCAGCATGTTGTATATCACTTGTGCTTCAAAGACAGCAGGCATTCATGAGGAGAGCCCTTTAACCCTGGGGTGAAAGCCTGGATTCTGGTCTTTGCATGTCAAAAAGCTGCGACCACAGGGGGAACAAAAGGTTTGAAGGGAGATTTTCTTCTGCCAACAGGACGTTGCAGTGATTCATCAAGGAACCATGTAGCTTTAGATGTGACTTAAACATACAGTATGTCACCGTATTCTTACAACATTCAATAACATAGGGCTCTATTCAATGTGTATCGCTGAACGTCATTTCCTACTGACACGATATCTGCAGAGTTTAACATGAATGCTGTCTCTGCTTATACAGGAACATTGTCTTTACATTTCAATCAAGCTGCAGGGGTCGCGTTACAGTTCAGAAATCTGGACTTTCAGAACACAGACCATTAAATAAAACTGGACTTTCAGAACACAGACCATTAAAAAAATCTGCGTTTTACATTGAAAGTAAAGTGTGTTTTTGCTTTAGTGGAGTGACTAGGGGTGAAGCTAGACATGACTAGGGGTGAAGCTAGACGTGACTAGGGGTGAAGCTAGACGTGACTAGGGGTGAAGCTAGACGTGACTAGGGGTGAAGCTAGAAGTGACTAGGGGTGAAGCTAGACGTGACTAGGGGTGAAGCTAGACGTGACTAGGGGTGAAGCTAGACGTGACTAGGGGTGAAGCTAGACGTGACTAGGGGTGAAGCTAGACGTGACTAGGGGTGAAGCTAGACGTGACATGGGGTGAAGCTAGACGTGACTAGGGGTGAAGCTAGAAGTGACTAGGGGTGAAGCTAGAAGTGACTAGGGGTGAAGCTAGACGTGACTAGGGGTGAAGCTAGACGTGACTAGGGGTGAAGCTAGACGTGACTAGGGGTGAAGCTAGACGTGACTAGGGGTGAAGCTAGACGTGACTAGGGGTGAAGCTAGACGTGACTAGGGGTGAAGCTAGACGTGACATGGGGTGAAGCTAGAAGTGACTAGGGGTGAAGCTAGAAGTGACTAGGGGTGAAGCTAGACGTGACTAGGGGTGAAGCTAGAAGTGACTAGGGGTGAAGCTAGACGTGACTAGGGGTGAAGCTAGACGTGACTAGGGGTGAAGCTAGACGTGACTAGGGGTGAAGCTAGACGTGACTAGGGGTGAAGCTAGACGTGACTAGGGGTGAAGCTAGAAGTGACTAGGGGTGAAGCTAGAAGTGACTAGGGGTGAAGCTAGACGTGACTAGGGGTGAAGCTAGAAGTGACTAGGGGTGAAGCTAGACGTGACTAGGGGTGAAGCTAGACGTGACTAGGGGTGAAGCTAGACGTGACTAGGGGTGAAGCTAGACGTGACTAGGGGTGAAGCTAGAAGTGACTAGGGGTGAAGCTAGACGTGACTAGGGGTGAAGCTAGAAGTGACTAGGGGTGAAGCTAGAAGTGACTAGGGGTGAAGCTAGACGTGACTAGGGGTGAAGCTAGAAGTGACTAGGGGTGAAGCTAGACGTGACTAGGGGTGAAGCTAGACGTGACTAGGGGTGAAGCTAGACGTGACTAGGGGTGAAGCTAGACGTGACTAGGGGTGAAGCTAGAAGTGACTAGGGGTGAAGCTAGACGTGACTAGGGGTGAAGCTAGACGTGACTAGGGGTGAAGCTAGACGTGACTAGGGGTGAAGCTAGACGTGACTAGGGGTGAAGCTAGACGTGACTAGGGGTGAAGCTAGACGTGACTAGGGGTGAAGCTAGACGTGACTAGGGGTGAAGCTAGACGTGACTAGGGGTGAAGCTAGACGTGACTAGGGGTGATGCTAGACGTGACTAGGGGTGATGCTAGACGTGACTAGGGGTGATGCTAGACGTGACTAGGGGTGAAGCTAGACGTGACTAGGGGTGAAGCTAGACGTGACTAGGGGTGAAGCTAGACGTGACTAGAGGTGAAGCTAGACGTGACTAGGGGTGAGTGACCAGGGGTGAAGCTAGACGTGACCAGGGGTGAGTGACCAGAGGTAAAGCTAGACGTGACTAGGGGTGAAGCTAGACGTGACTAGTGGGTGAAGCTAGACGTGACATGGGGTGAGTGACCAGGGGTGAAGCTAGACGTGACTAGGGGTGAGTGACCAGAGGTAAAGCTAGACGTGACTAGGGGTGAGTGACCAGAGGTAAAGCTAGACGTGACTAGGGGTGAGTGACCAGAGGTAAAGCTAGACGTGACTAGGGGTGAGTGACCAGAGGTAAAGCTAGACATGACTAGTGGGTGAAGCTAGACGTGACTAGGGGTGAAGCTAGACGTGACTAGTGGGTGAAGCTAGACGTTGACTAGTGGGTGAAGCTAGAAGTGACATGGGGTGAAGCTAGACGTGACTAGGGGTGAAGCTAGACGTGACTAGGGGTGAGTGACCAGGGGTGAAGCTAGACGTGACTAGGGGTGAGTGACCAGGGGTAAAACTAGACGTGACATGGGGTGAAGCTAGACGTGACTAGGGGTGAAGCTAGACGTGACTAGGGGTGAAGCTAGACGTTGACTAGGGGTGAAGCTAGAAGTGACATGGGGTGAAGCTAGAAGTGACATGGGGTGAAGCTAGAAGTGACATGGGGTGAAGCTAGACGTGACTAGGGGTGAAGCTAGACATGACTAGGGGTGAGTGACCAGGGGTGAAGTTAGACGTGACTAGGGGTGAGTGACCAGGGGTAAAACTAGACGTGACTAGGGGTGAAGCTAGACGTGACTAGGGGTGAAGCTAGACGTGACTAGGGGTGAAGCTAGACGTGACTAGGAGTGAAGCTAGACGTGACTAGGAGTGAAGCTAGACGTGACTAGTGGGTGAAGCTAGACGTGACTAGTGGGTGAAGCTAGACGTGACTAGGGGTGAGTGACCAGGGGTGAAGCTAGATGTGACTAGGGGTGAGTGACCAAGGGTGAGGCTAGATGTGACTAGGGGTGAGTGACCAAGGGTGAGGCTAGATGTGACTAGGGGGTGAAGCTCTGGACTGGGTACTGTCGCCGGTCGCTCTGGACTGGGTACTGTCGTCGGTCGCTCTGGACTGGGTACTGTCGCCGGACGCTCTGGACTGGGTACTGTTGCAGGATGCTCTGGACTGGGTACTGTTGCCGGTCGCTCTGGACTGGGTACTGTTGCCGGTCGCTCTGGACTGGGTACTGTTACCGGACGCTCTGGACCACCGAGGCGCACTGTAGGCCTGGTGTGTGGTGCCGGAACTGGTGGTACCGGGCTGGTGACACGCACCTCAGGGAGGGTGCGGGGAGGAGGCACAGGATACACTGGACCGTGGAGACACATTGGAGATCCAGAACATAGAGCTGGCTCAATACGTCCTGGCTGGATGCCCATTCTAGCCCGGCAAGGAATAGAGCGCACCAGGCTAGAATAGCGCACTGGAGACACCGTGCGCATCTCCGTATAACACGATGCCTGACCAGTTACACGCTCCCCACGGTAAGCACGAGGAGTTGGCTCAGGTCTCCTACCAGACTCAGTCAATCTCCTCGTGTGCCTCTCCCCCCATTTTTTTATTTGGGCTGCCTCTAGCCATATCGTCATATACTCCCCAGGCTGCGTCCAGGGTCCTGCTCAATCTAGTATTTCCTCCCATGTCCAGGATCCTTTTCCTCCCAAAATCTCTTCCCAAGTCCATAACGTCTGCTCCTCCTTTTCACGCTGCTTGGTCCTGTTAAGGTGGGTTATTCTGTCACGTTAGTCGTAACGAGGAGACCAAGGCGCAGCGTGATTGGAATACATTCTTCTTTTATTTAAACGAGGAACACTTAAACTAATAAAACAACAAAACGAACGTAACGCTATAAACAACTAGTGCTGACATGCAACTACACAATAACCCACAAAACCAAAATGGAAAATGGCAACCTAAATAGTAGACAAAGATAAACAGCTGCCTCTGATTGGGAACCAATTCAGGCCACCATAGACCTACATTTACCTAGACAAACCAAAACCCCATAGCTGTACAAAAAAAACCTAGACAAGACAAAAACACACATACAACCCTCGCCACACCCTGACCTAACCAAAATAATAAAGAAAACAAAGATAACTAAGGTCAGGGTGTGACACCAACGTGGATATCAGGGAGACACAAACCCACGTGGATATCAGGGAGACACAAACCCACGTGGATATCAGGGAGACACAAACCCACGTGGATATCAGGGAGACAAACCTAAGTGGATATCAGGGAGACACAAACCCACGTGGATATCAGGGAGACACAAACCCACGTGGATATCAGGGAGACAAACCTAAGTGGATATCAGGGAGACACAAACCCACGTGGATATCAGGGAGACAAACCTAAGTGGATATCAGGGAGACACAAACCTACGTGGATATCAGGGAGACACAAACCCACGTGGATATCAGGGAGACAAACCTAAGTGGATATCAGGGAGACACAAACCCACGTGGATATCAGGGAGACACAAACCTTCGTGGATATCAGGGAGACACAAACCCACGTGGATATCAGGGAGACACAAACCTACGTGGATATCAGGGAGACAAACCTAAGTGGATATCAGGGAGACACAAACCTACGTGGATATCAGGGAGACACAAACCCACGTGGATATCAGGGAGACAAACCTAAGTGGATATCAGGGAGACACAAACCCACGTGGATATCAGGGAGACACAAACCCACGTGGATATCAGGGAGACACAAACCCACGTGGATATCAGGGAGACACAAACCCACGTGGATATCAGGGAGACACAAACCTACGTGGATATCAGGGAGACACAAACCCACGTGGATATCAGGGAGACACAAACCTTCGTGGATATCAGGGAGACACAAACCCACGTGGATATCAGGGAGACACAAACCTACGTGGATATCAGGGAGACAAACCTAAGTGGATATCAGGGAGACACAAACCTACGTGGATATCAGGGAGACACAAACCCACGTGGATATCAGGGAGACACAAACCTACGAGGATATCAGGGAGACACAAACCCACGTGGATATCAGGGAGACACAAACCCACGTGGATATCAGGGAGACACAAACCTTCGTGGATATCAGGGAGACACAAACCTACGTGGATATCAGGGAGACACAAATCCACGTGGATATCAGGGAGACACAAACCTACGTGGATGCTTGAAAGACCAACGAGGAGAGATTAATTAATGGTAACTAACTAACTAAAAACTAACTAGATTTCCCTTTTTATCTGTGGATTCATCGTCAGAGTAGAGAAACGCACGGTTTTGGTTGATTACAAAGAAGACCATGCCTATCAGGTAATATAGCAACCCGTAGTTCATCTCCCAGGACAAACTAGCAACAGCAGTAGCTGTACACATGAATGTTTCATGTGTGATTTTACCTGTCTCCAATTTAATATAGTTGGTTTTGGTATTTTAACCTGTGTGTCAAGATCATGTCTGATGTGGATGCACAATGAGACCTAGAACAAACCAACTCCAACTTTCACCAACATTCCTTCACACAAATAGAATGATGAAACCAAGAACAAACCAACTCCAACGTTCTCCAACATTCCTTCACACAAATAGAGAGAACTAGGACCTTTTCCACTTACCTTGAATGAGCAGCTTGAAACGCTGTCTCCGGCAGCGTGAATCCCAAGCTCCCCAGAGAACCATTTAATCCTGATCTTCTCTACAAGCACAGTGATTATCTCAATGTACATCAGACAGGGCCGCTTGATCAAAGTAGTGCATCAGTCAGTCTCACACCTCACGTCACAAGACCCAGTACAGAGAGCTGAAGAGATGAACATTAGCAGGAACACCTTAGGACCCTCAGCGTACATCCTAGTGCACTACCCTATGGGCCCTGGCCCAAAGTAGTGCACTATCCTATGGACCCTGGTCCAAAGTAGTGCACTACCCCTATACTTCCTGTTCTAAAGTAGTGCACTACCCTATGGGCCCTGGTCCAAAGTAGTGCACTACCCTATGGGCCCTGGTCCAAAGTAGTGCACTACCCTATGGGCCCTAGTCCAAAGTAGTGCACTATCCTATGGGCCCTGGTCCAAAGTAGTGCACTACCCCTATACTTCCTGGTCTAAAGTAGTGCACTACCCTATGGGCCCTGGTCCAAAGTAGTGCACTACCCTATGGGCCCTAGTCCAAAGTAGTGCACTATCCTATGGGCCCTGGTCCAAAGTAGTGCACTACCCCTATACTTCCTGGTCTAAAGTAGTGCACTACCCTATGGGCCCGGGCCCAAAGTAGTGCACTACCCTATGGGCCCTAGTCCAAAGTAGTGCACTATCCTATGGACCCTGGTCCAAAGTAGTGCACTACCCCTATACTTCCTGGTCTAAAGTAGTGCACTACCCTATGGGCCCTGGTCCAAAGTAGTGCACTACCCTATGGGCCCTGGTCCAAAGTAGTGCACTACCCTATGGGCCCTAGTCCAAAGTAGTGCACTACCCCTATACTTCCTGGTCTAAAGTAGTGCACTACCCTATGGGCCCTGGTCCAAAGTAGTGCACTACCCTATGGGCCCTGGTCCAAAGTAGTGCACTACCCTATAGGCCCTAGTCCAAAGTAGTGCACTATCCTATGGGCCCTGGTCCAAAGTAGTGCACTACCCTATAGGCCCTGGTCCAAAGTAGTGCACTACCCTATGGGCCCTGGTCCAAAGTAGTGCACTACCCTATGGGCCCTGGTCCAAAGTAGTGCACTACCCTATGGGCCCTAGTCCAAAGTAGTGCACTATCCTATGGGCCCTGGTCCAAAGTAGTGCACTACCCCTATACTTCCTGGTTTAAAGTAGTGCACTATCCTATGGGTCCTGGTCCAAAGTAGTGCACTACCCTATGGGCCCTAGTCCAAAGTAGTGCACTATCCTATGGGCCCTGGTCCAAAGTAGTGCACTACCCTATGGGCCCTAGTCCAAAGTAGTGCACTATCCTATGGACCCTGGTCCAAAGTAGTGCACTACCCCTATACTTCCTGGTCTAAAGTAGTGCACTACCCTATGGGCCCTGGTCCAAAGTAGTGCACTACCCTATGGGCCCTGGTCCAAAGTAGTGCACTACCCTATAGGCCCTAGTCCAAAGTAGTGCACTATCCTATGGGCCCTGGTCCAAAGTAGTGCACTACCCTATAGGCCCTGGTCCAAAGTAGTGCACTACCCTATGGGCCCTGGTCCAAAGTAGTGCACTACCCTATGGGCCCTGGTCCAAAGTAGTGCACTACCCTATGGGTCCTAGTCCAAAGTAGTGCACTACCCTATAGGCCCTGGTCTAAAGTAGTGCACTACCCTATGGGCCCTGGTCCAAAGTAGTGCACTACCCTATGGGCCCTGGTCCAAAGTAGTGCACTACCCTATGGGCCCTAGTCCAAAGTAGTGCACTATCCTATGGGCCCTGGTCCAAAGTGGTGCACTACCCCTATACTTCCTGGTTTAAAGTAGTGCATTACCCTATGGGCCCTGGTCCAAAGTAGTGCACTACCCTATGGGCCCTAGTCCAAAGTAGTGCACTATCCTATGGGCCCTGGTCCAAAGTAGTGCACTACCCTATGGGCCCTAGTCCAAAGTAGTGCACTATCCTATGGGCCCTGGTCCAAAGTAGTGCACTACCCCTATACTTCCTGGTTTAAAGTAGTGCACTATCCTATGGGCCCTGGTCCAAAGTAGTGCACTACCCCTATACTTCCTGGTTTAAAGTAGTGCACTACCCTATCGGCCCTGGTCCAAAGTAGTGCACTACCCTATGGGCCCTGGTCCAAAGTAGTGCACTACCCCAATTGGCCCTGGTCAAAAGTAGGGCACTATAAAGGGAATAGGGTGCCATTTGTGACACATTCCGTGTATATTTCAGGACTACCAAGATGGGAGGAGCTAAATGGGAGAGGTTCAGATCAGAGCTCTTCATTAATGTATCTAGTACACCTCTCTACAGTACCACACCTCTCTACAGTACCACACCTCTCTACAGTACCACACACCTCTCTACAGTACCACACCTCTCTACAGTACCACACCTCTCTACAGTACACCACACCTCTCTACAGTACCGCGCCTCTCTACAGTACCGCGCCTCTCTACAGTACCACACCTCTCTACAGTACTACACACCTCTCTACAGTACTACACACCTCTCTACAGTACCGCGCCTCTCTACAGTACTACACACCTCTCTACAGTACCACACCTCTCTACAGTACTACACACCTCTCTACAGTACCACACCTCTCTACAGTACTACACACCTCTCTACAGTACCACACCTCTCTACAGTACCACACCTCTCTACAGTACCACACCTCTCTACAGTACTACACACCTCTCTACAGTACCACACCTCTCTACAGTACTACACACCTCTCTACAGTACTACACACCTCTCTACAGTACTACACACCTCTCTACAGTACCACACCTCTCTACAGTACTACACCTCTCTACAGTACCACACCTCTCTACAGTACCACACCTCTCTACAGTACTACACACCTCTCTACAGTACTACACACCTCTCTACAGTACCACACCTCTCTACAGTACCACACCTCTCTACAGTACCACACACCTCTCTACAGTACCGCGCCTCTCTACAGTACCACACCTCTCTACAGTACTACACACCTCTCTACAGTACCGCGCCTCTCTACAGTACCACACCTCTCTACAGTACTACACACCTCTCTACAGTACCACACCTCTCTACAGTACCACACCTCTCTACAGTACCACACCTCTCTACAGTACTACACACCTCTCTACAGTACCACACCTCTCTACAGTACTACACCTCTCTACAGTACCACACCTCTCTACAGTACCACACCTCTCTACAGTACTACACACCTCTCTACAGTACTACACACCTCTCTACAGTACCACACCTCTCTACAGTACCACACCTCTCTACAGTACCACACCTCTCTACAGTACTACACACCTCTCTACAGTACCGCGCCTCTCTACAGTACCACACCTCTCTACAGTACTACACACCTCTCTACAGTACCGCGCCTCTCTACAGTACCACACCTCTCTACAGTACTACACACCTCTCTACAGTACCACGCCTCTCTACAGTACCGCGCCTCTCTACAGTACCACACCTCTCTACAGTACCACACCTCTCTACAGTACTACACACCTCTCTACAGTACTACACACCTCTCTACAGTACCACACCTCTCTACAGTACCACACCTCTCTACAGTACCACACCTCTCTACAGTACTACACACCTCTCTACAGTACTACACACCTCTCTACAGTACTACACACCTCTCTACAGTACCACACCTCTCTACAGTACCACACCTCTCTACAGTACTACACACCTCTCTACAGTACTACACACCTCTACAGTACCACACCTCTCTACAGTACCACACCTCTCTACAGTACTACACACCTCTCTACAGTACCACACATCTCTACAGTACTACACACCTCTCTACAGTACCACACATCTCTACAGTACCACACCTCTCTACAGTACTACACACCTCTCTACAGTACTACACACCTCTACAGTACCACACCTCTCTACAGTACCACACCTCTCTACAGTACCACACCTCTCTACAGTACCACACCTCTCTACAGTACTACACACCTCTCTACAGTACCACACATCTCTACAGTACCACACCTCTCTACAGTACTACACACCTCTCTACAGTACTACACACCTCTACAGTACCACACCTCTCTACAGTACCACACCTCTCTACAGTACCACACCTCTCTACAGTACTACACACCTCTCTACAGTACCACACATCTCTACAGTACCACACCTCTCTACAGTACTACACCTCTCTACAGTACCACACCTTTCTACAGTACCACACCTCTCTACAGTACTACACACCTCTCTACAGTACTACACACCTCTCTACAGTACTACACACCTCTCTACAGTACCACACCTCTCTACAGTACCACACCTCTCTACAGTACCACACCTCTCTACAGTACTACACACCTCTCTACAGTACCACACCTCTCTACAGTACTACACCTCTCTACAGTACCACACCTCTCTACAGTACCACACCTTTCTACAGTACCACACCTCTCTACAGTACTACACACCTCTCTACAGTACTACACACCTCTCTACAGTACCACACCTCTCTACAGTACCACACCTCTCTACAGTACCACACCTCTACAGTACTACACCTCTCTACAGTACCACAACTCTCTACAGTACCACACCTCTCTACAGTACTACACACCTCTCTACAGTACTACACACCTCTACAGTACCACACCCCTCTACAGTACCACACCTCTCTACAGTACTACACACCTCTCTACAGTACCACACCTCTCTACAGTACCACACCTCTCTACAGTACCACACCTCTCTACAGTACCACACATCTCTACAGTACCACACCTCTCTACAGTACCACACCTCTCTACAGTACCACACCTCTCTACAGTACTACACACCTCTCTACAGTACCACACCTCTCTACAGTACTACACACCTCTCTACAGTACCACACCTCTCTACAGTACCACACCTCTCTACAGTACCACACCTTTCTACAGTACCACACCTCTCTACAGTACTACACCTCTCTACAGTACTACACACCTCTCTACAGTACTACACACCTCTCTACAGTACCACACCTCTCTACAGTACCACACCTCTCTACAGTACTACACACCTCTCTACAGTACTACACACCTCTCTACAGTACCACACCTCTCTACAGTACTACACACCTCTCTACAGTACCACACCTCTCTACAGTACCACACCTTTCTACAGTACCACACCTCTCTACAGTACTACACACCTCTCTACAGTACTACACACCTCTCTACAGTACTACACACCTCTCTACAGTACCACACCTCTCTACAGTACCACACCTCTCTACAGTACGACACCTCTACAGTACTACACCTCTCTACAGTACCACACCTCTCTACAGTACCACACCTCTCTACAGTACCACACCTCTCTACAGTACCACACCTCTCTACAGTACCACACCTCTCGACAGTAGAGGTCGACCGATTAATTGGAATGGCCGATTAATTAGGGCCGATTTCAAGTTTTCATAACAATTGGAAATCTGTATTTTTTGGCCCCGATTTATTTATTTTATACACCTTTATTTAACAAGACAAGTAAGTTAAGAACATATTCTTATTTTCAATGACAGCCTAGGAACGGTGGGTTAACTTCCTTGTTCAGGGGCAGAACGAAGATATTACTAGTTTATCTAGCGTGTCCTGCGTTGCATATAATCGATGCAACGCTGGGGGATGATTTAACAAAAGCGCATTTGTGAAAAAAGCACAATCATTGGACGACTGTACCTAACCATAAACACAATACACAGAAGTATATATTTTTAAACCTGCATATTTAGCTAAAATAAATCCAGGTTAGCAGGCAATATTAACCAGGTGAAATTGTGTCATTCTTCTTGCGTTCATTGCACGCAGAGTCAGGGTATATGCAACAGTTTGAGCCTGGCTCATTGCGAACTAATTTGCCAGAATTTTACGTAATTATGACCTAACATTGAAGGTTGTGCAATGTAACAAGAATATTTAGACTTAGGGATGACACCCGTTAGATAAAATACCGAACGGTTCCATATTTCACTGAAATAATAAACGTTTTGTTTTCGAAATTATAGTTTCCGGATTCTACCATATTAATGACCAAAGGCTTGCTTTTCTGCATGATATGTTATAATTAAGTCTATGATTTGATAGAGCAGTCTGACTGAGCGATGGTAGGCTGCAGCAGGCTCGTAAGCATTCATTCAAACAGCACTTTTGTGCGTTTTGCCAGCAGCTCTTCGCAAGCACAGCGCTGTTTATGACTTCAAGCCTATTAGCCTAATGGCTGGTGTAACCGATGTGAAATGGCTAGCTAGTTAGCGGGGTGCATTATTTATTTGAGGTTAAATAGATTTTTATTGATGTATTATATTAAGTTAAAATAAGTGTTCATTCAGTATTGTTGTAATTGTCATTATTACAACAAAAAACAAAACTGGCCGATTAATCGGAATCTGCTTTTTTTTGGTCCTCCAATAATCGGTATCAGCGTTGAAAAATCATAATCGGTCTAACTCTACTCTACAGTACTACACCTCTCTATAGATGTATGCATGTATCAACCAGTAAACCAGTCTCACAACTACACATTTCACACTTAAAAGGCTGTATTTCCAAAGATAATTTACAGAGCGGAAGCTTAAAGTGATTTTAATAATGGCCTGGTATTATTTCAGTAAGCGGTTTCCTCCGGTAGGTACACTACACTGAGACAAAAGACAGTCAGACATGGAGAGTCTCAAATGGCATCTATTTCCATAGGGCTCTTGTCAAGAGTAGCACCCTATATAGGATACAGGGTGCCATTTGGGATATATCCACGGTTTGTAATGAAAGGAAGGAAAGGCTCCATCTAAGTCACAATGCTGAAAACAGGTGGTAGGGTGTAGGGAAGGTGGGGCACGGTTGGTATCCATACCATTCATTCAAATTGCTTGCTTTAATCCTGGATTTACGGACACAGCAAACTCCGCTCTCACAAACACACTGCAGCTTTACAGAGAATTACTGCGTAGTGTATAATCCCTGATTTATGACATCTCTGCCCACAGAAATATACAAGCCCTATAGAAAGTGATGCATGACTACCCATTGGATGGCCCTCTGTCTCATGTAAATATGCACAAATATATTAGATGTTTTAAACGTCCCTCTTCAAACTACAGTAGTATTTCACAATCAAAGATCCCACAGTCCAAAAAAATTATAATTGCCACTTCAATGGTTGATTTTTCTTCCAATGATCAATCACTCACCAGTGCGTTATAATGAATAAATACTTAATTGTCCCATGGGGAAATAAGATTGGCAAGATTAGTTTAGAACAATAATGTCTTCACTATGTGTCGTTACTGTGTAATTATCTGTTTGTACCAGGAAGAACACATTGGTAGTTTGATGGTTGATGATGTCATCCCTTAGAACAGATGTGGACACATCAAGCCAAGTAGAGCCTGCTATAACTATTCCATTCAGATGGTGTCTGAGTAGAGGCTGCTATAGCTGTTCCATTCAGATGGTGTCTGAGTAGAGGCTGCTATAGCTGTTCCATTCAGATGGTGTCTGAGTAGAGGCTGCTATAGCTGTTCCATTCAGATGGTGTCTGAGTAGAGGCTGCTATAGCTGTTCCATTCAGATGGTGTCTGAGTAGAGGCTGCTATAGCTGTTCCATTCAGATGGTGTCTGAGTAGAGGCTGCTATAGCTGTTCCATTCAGATGGTGTCTGAGTAGAGGCTGCTATAGCTGTTCCATTCAGATGGTGTCTGAGTAGAGGCTGCTATAGCTGTTCCATTCAGATGGTGTCTGAGTAGAGGCTGCTATAGCTGTTCCATTCAGATGGTGTCTGAGTAGAGGCTGCTATAGCTGTTCCATTCAGATGGTGTCTGAGTAGAGGCTGCTATAGCTGTTCCATTCAGATGGTGTGAAAACCAGATTATGAACAAGCATAGGCATTTTTAAATACGTTGTTTCATGTTTAGCATAATGATATGCCCCATTATATAGTAGGAATATGTTTCATTGATGCATTTTATACTATACAATCTGAAATGGTCCACCCACACAGACAGTGTGGTGAAGAAGGCGCAACAGTGCCTCTTCAACCTCAGGAGGCTTAATAAATTCCGCTTGGCAGGCACCTAAGACCCTCACAAACTTTTACAGATACACAATTGAAAGCATCCTGTCTGGCTTTTTCACCGCCTGGTACGGCAACTGCTCCGCCCACAACCGTAAGGCTATCCAGGGGGTAGTGAGGTCTGCACAACGCATCATCGGCGGCACACTGCCTGCCCTCCATGACACCTACACCACCCGATGTCACAGGAAGGACAAAGATCATCAAGGACATCAACCTCCATGAGCCACTGCCTGTTCACCCCGCTATCATCCAGAAAGCAAATTCAGCACAGGTGCATCAAAGCTGGGACTGAGAGACTGAAAAACAACTTCTACGTCAAGGCCATCAGACTGTTAAATAGCCACCACTACCTGGCTTCCACCCGGTTACGTAACCCTGCACCTTAGAGGCTGCTGCCCCATATACATAGACTTGGAATCACTGGCCACTTTAATAATGCAACACTAGTCACTTTAATAATGCTTACATCTCATTTGTATATACTGTATTCTATTCTACTGTATTTTAGTCAATGCCAATCCGACATTGATCCATGTAATATTTACATATTTCTTAATTCCATTTTTGTAACTTTTAGATTTGTGTTTATTGTTGTGAATTGTTAGATACTACTGCACTGTTGGAGCTAGGAAGTATTTCGCAACACCCACAATAACATCTGCTAAATATGTGCATGTGACCAATAACATTTGATATACAATATAGTAGCAATGTATTGCATTGTTATTTTGTTGCAATGTTTATAAACACGAGAGAATAAGGCATTTTTATAAGTGACATTTCCCCCCAAAATATGTAGTCTATCATATTTTCTACAGCCTTAGAAATATCTCTAAAATCATCCAAAAGGTTATTGAACAGAACATAGCCTACTACCCGACCTCCCCTGGTACAGTATGTTGATATCTAACTAGGCATACTTCTGGGAGGTTGCGAGCCTTGTGATCACCTGGGCTAAACAAATAGGAACTGCGTCTCGTCATTATGCTATGTTGTATGGACATGTTTATGGGTATTGAGCCTCTACATCACTATCGCCATCTACCTGTTATCACGGTCATTTCACTGCACGTAGCCTGCTGACATGGAATTGTCGTAACGAAATGCAATAGAAATCTATTTGTAAAATAACTAATTATTTGCATTGCAAATATGTGAACTGAAAATGTGTTTAAATGTATTCTTAAAATATCGGCTAGGCATTTGGCTGCTAATATGAAACATAAAACATGTATTTGTTGACATGTAATTCTAAAACCCATTCTGCTAAATATTGATACGAAATGACACAACTAGCGTATCCATAGAGAAATAAAACGAATAAAACAATGTGCATTGTATTTCGAGTGCTTACCTTCTATGTTCACAGCCAGGAGGACAATCCAAACACTCGCCAACATCGCCACGGCGCTTCAACTCTCCGGAACTTCTCTGATAGCTTCCCCTTAGTGGACTGGATCAATTCACTCCAAATGGTTTGGACCAGGTATGTTGGGAATACGCCGTTACCTTCAGAACCGATGCCGATTTGGAACTAGTTTCAAGCTAATGAGCCGACGTGGAAAGCATCAATTATTGACTGACTGTAGTTATTCCAACGACCAGTAGCTTTTGAACTACGCACCACGAATCGGTGTCCGTACGGTAGATTGGCGTTGAGATCTGCCGAAGATATCCAAGGAGCTTTGTTTACGCACAACCGAACAAACGAGATGATGCGTACCTATCTAACGGAGTTAGGTAAACGATGCGGGGGAGCAGAAATCGTCCAAAACAGGTTTCTATTGTGGTCAAGTGTACCTTGGATCCCGTGTCTCATCCAATGCTGCAGGTCGTCACTGCTATTGCTATAGCCTCCAGTATTTTGGGATAGAGGCGAAGGGGCGGGAGGTGCTCGATGCCCCCAATGGCAAGTTCCATGAAACACAATGGATAGTTCAAAATGATTTGCCTCGTTACAATTCAGATCATATCCAACAGACAGATCTGCAAAGGTCTTCTTCACTTGTTTTTTTAGAACAAAACAAAAGCCGAAGTTCCCTCTTTCTGCCGGCAATGGAATCAGGATTTGTATATGTTTTTACTCCCTCCGTGGACTCAGTGCAGATTTGTATCCGGTAGTTTATTCGACAAAAATACTAGGTATTCTTTCATAAAACAGCATGCAATCCCGCTATGCGGATTTCCCCCACATAGACGCCACAACCTGACCTGGCGTAATGTAACCTAGCTGACAAGCCCGGAGTCAAACCCGAATCGGTGACGTTAGACACCTATGTGAAGCGAGCCACAATAAGAATTAGCCACAATAGTGGAATTTGCGGTTCGCCTTCAAAATAAAATTCCCCATTTGAAAGTGATTCAAACGGATACAAATAGTGGAATCATGCCATGTTTGCACTAGATAATGCTAATCAAGGTCTGACTGTTTTTATATAAATTCAACGAAAGACAATGAGTTAATTTTAATCAATTTAAATCGCACTGTGGATGTATTACACTTTATAATTGCATTGGGGGCATACTTACTGTATATTTCAACCTATGGATTGGTCTATGGTCTCCTGACCCCTCCTGTCTCAGCCTCCAGTATTTATGCTGCAGTAGTTTATGTGTCGGGGGGCTGGGGTCAGTTTGTTATATCTGGAGTACTTCTCCTGGCTTATCCGGTGTCCTGTGTGAATTTAAGTATGCTCTCTCTAATTCTCTCTTTCTCTCTTTCTTTCTCTCTCTCGGAGGACCTGAGCCCTAGGACCATGAATCAGGACTACCTGGCATGATGACTCCTTGCTGTCCCCAGTCCACCTGGCCGTGCTGCTGCTCCAGTTTCAACTGTTCAGCACCTGAGGTGCTAACTTGCTGCACCCTCGACAACTACTGTGATTATTATTATTTGACCATGCTGGTCATTTATGAACATTTGAACATCTTGGCCATGTTCTGTTATAATCTCCACCCGGCACAGCCAGAAGAGGACTGGCCACCCCTCATAGCCTGCTTCCTCTCTAGGTTTCTTCCTAGGTTTTGGCCTTTCTAGGGAGTTTTTCCTAGCCACCTTGCTTCTACACCTGCATTGGTTGCTGTTTGGGGTTTTAGGCTGGGTTTTTGTACAGCACTTTGAGATATCAGCTGATGTACGAAGGGCTATATAAATAAATGTGATTTGATTTATGGATTATGCCCCCGTTAAATGGGGTATCAGCCTACTCAGTGACACTCACAGAACACAGCTATATAGAGGTTACAGAGGTATTAGCATGTTAGCTCTTATTGCAAGACTGACTGTGGGAAATCACCATTCCAGTCAATCTATTGTGTGTATTGACATTCATATTGCAGTTGGCAGCCTAACCGATGGATGTTGCTCAAATGGAGTATCAGCCTACTTTGTGACAGTCACAGAACGCAACTGTGTAGAGTTTACATGAAACACAAAATGAAACCTGATTCAAGCCATCTACATTTCATTAGATGGCTTCATTCATTTCATGAATAATTCAAAATGAATGATTACAACAGGAACATCATAAAACTGTATCACTCTACTACATCTTTCTATAACAGGTACTGTGTTTTCTGTCAACTCACACAACAGACGGTCTCTCATTCCCTTGTCGCACAACCGATGAACACTTTGTTCTGAAAGGTTTGGAAAACAAACACACATACTGTACATTGTTTTATTATTTGCAGTTGGTGTGAAAACAAGGCAGATGTTATCGCTAAGAATTAAGAAAGAGCTCGTCCTTGAACTAAGAGACATTTCAGATGATGGGATCAAAGGCTGTCTTGCACTACAAATAACCCATCGGAGTGGGACTTGTAGCATGTGCAATATCCATGCATCCCAGACATTACTAGTGAAGATGGACATGACAACACAAGGTCATTTGCCTACACGTTTTCCTCTATCCTTCATACAGAACAAGTACTGTACACGTGAATTGTCTAGTGCAGTGGTTCCCAACCTTTTTATAGTTCCGTACCCCTTCAAACCTTGAACCAGCTGCGTACCCCCTCTAGCACCAGAGACAGCGCACTCTCAAATGTTGTTTTTTTGCCATCATTGTAAGCCTGCCACACACGCTATACGATATACTATACATGAAACATTAGAATGAGGGTGAGTTTTTGTCACAACCCGGCTCGTGGGAAGTGACCAAGAGCTCCTATAGGACCAGGGCACAAATAATAATATTATAATAATCAATCATTTTGCTCTTTATTTAACCATCTTACATATAAAATCTTAATTAATCTTAATCAAAAATGGTAAAAAACTCACCACAGGTTAATGAGAAGGGTGTGCTTGAAAGGATGCACATAACTCTGCAATGTTGGGTTGTATTGGAGAGAGTCTCAGTCTTAAATCATTTTCCGCACACAGTCTGTGCCTGTATTTAGTTTTCATGCTAGTGAGGGCTGAGAATCCACTCTCACATCGGTAGGTGGTTACAAAGTTCATCAGTGTCTTAACAGACGATTTGCCAAGGCAGGATACTCTGAGCGCAGCCCTATCCAGAAATCGGGCTGTGGCTTCTGATTAAATTCAATTTTCACAGAACCGCTTGTTGCAATTTCAATGAGGCTCTCTTGTTCAGATGTCGGTAAGTGGACTGGAGGCAGGGCATGAAAGGGATAACGAATCCAGTTGTTTGTGTCATCCGTTTCGGGAAAGTACCTGCGTAACTGCGCACCCAACTCACTCAGGTGCTTCCCTATATCACATTTGAGTGATATAGCTTGAGTTAATTTGCACACAAAAAATCATACAATGATGGAAAGACTTCTTGATCATAGCCTCAATTTTGTCCCGCACATTGAATATAGTTGCAGAGAGTCCCTGTAATCGTAGATTCAGATCATTCAGGCGAGAAAAAACATCACCCAGATAGGCCAGTCATGTGAGAAACTCGTCATCATCAAGCGGTCAGACAAGTGAAAATGATGGTCAGTGAAGAAAACTTTAAGCTCGTCTCTCAATTTACAAAAACGTGTCAATACTTTGCCCCTTGATAACCAGCACACTTCTGTATGTTGTAAAAGTTTTACCTGGTCATGGTTACATGGTCGCTGCCCATATCGTTGCATAGTGCAAAAAATACACCAGAGTTCAGGGGCCTTTTTTTAACAAAGTTAACCATTTTCACTGTAGTGTCCAAAACGTCTTTCAAGCTGTCAGGTATTCCCTTGGAAGCAAGAGCCTCTCGGTGGATGCTGCAGTGTACCCAAGTGGTGTCGGGAGCAACTGCTTGCACGCGCGTTACCACTCCACTATGTCTCCCTGTCAGGCTTTAAAGCCATCAGTACAGATACCAACACTTCTTGACCACCAAAGGCCATTTGATGTCACAAAGCTGTCCAGTACTTTAAAAATATTATCTCCTGTTGTCCTGGTTTCCAGTGGTTTGCGGAAGAGGATGTCTTCCTTAATTGACCCCCTATAAACGTAACGGACATATACCAGGAGCTGTGCCAGGCCCGTCACGTCTGTTGACTCATCCAGCTGTAACAGACATATACCAGGAGCTGTGCCAGGCCCGTCACATCTGTTGACTCATACAGCTGTAACGCATATAATTCACTGGCTTGTATGTGAAGCAATAATTGTTTCAAAACATCTCCTGCCATGTCACTGATGCGTTGTGAAACAGTGTTGTTTGATGAAGGCATTGTTTGTATAATATTTTTGGCCTTTTCCCCAAGCATTGTCCATATCCACGGCAGCAGGAATAATGAAGTCCTCCACAATAGTATGGTGCCCTGTCCCAGCCACTCGGTAGCTCACCATATAAGACGCTTCTCGCCCCTCTTATTAATGGTATCTGTTGCTTTTATACATGTCTTACTACTACTTTGTTTTATTTTTATTTATTGATTTTTTCTTGGGCCTCTATAACTATAGCTATTGTTTTTTTTTTGCAAATTAGATTCATCTCCTCTACCACACGGAACCCCACTAATCCAACCGACGGAAACGCACGAGGTGGCTAATAACAGACCCCATCCTATGCTAGCTTGCTACCGATGGCCTGGCTAGCTGTCTAAATCGCCGTGACCCCAATCAACCTCACTACTCACTGGACCCTTTTGATCACTCGACTAAGCATGCCTCTCCTTAAAGTCAATATGCCTTGTCCATTGCTGTTCTGGTTAGTGTTTATTGGCTTATTTCACTGTAGAGCTCACTGCTCCTGCTCACTATACCTTATCCAACCTATTAGTTCCACCACCCATACATGCGATGACATCTCCTGGTTTCAATGCTGTTTCTAGAGACAATATCTCTCTCATCAGCACTCAATACCTAGGTTTACCTCCACTGTATTCACATCCTACCATACCTTTGTCTGTACATTATACCTTGAAGCTATTTTATCGCCCCCAGAAACCTCCTTTTACTCTCTGTTCCAGACGTTCTAGACGACCAATTCTTATTGCTTTTAGCCGTACCCTTATCCTACTCCTCCTCTGTTCCTCTGGCGATGTAGAGGTGAATCCAGGCCCTGCAGTGCCTAGCTCCACTCATCACTGTCAAACGCTCCCTGAAACACTTCAGCGAGCAGGCCTTTCTAATCGACCTGGCCGGGGTATCCTGGAAGGATATTGATTTCATCCCGTCAGTAGAGGATGCCTGGTTATTTTTTTAAATGCCTTCCTAACCATCTTAAATAAGCATGCCCCATTCAATAAATTTAGAACCAGGAACAGATATAGCCTTTGGTTCTACCCAGACCTGACTGCCCTTAACCAACACAAAAACATCCTATGGCGTTCTGCATTAGCATCGAACATTCCCCGTGATATGCAGCTGTTCAGGGAAGCTAGAAACCATTATACACAGGCAGTTAGAAAAGCCAAGGTTAGCTTTTTCAAGCAGAAATTTGCTTCCTGCAACACTAACTCAAAAAAGTTCTGGGACACTGTAAAGTCCATGGAGAATAAGAACACCTCCTCTCAGCTGCCCACTGCACTGAAGATAGGAAACACTGTCACCACTGATAAATCCACCATAATTGAGAATTTCAATAAGCATTTTTCTGCAGCTGGCCATGCTTTCCACCTGGCTACTCCTACCCCGGTCAACAGCACTGCACCCCCCACAGCAACTCGCCCAAGCCTTCCCCATTTATCCTTCTCCCAAATCCAGTCAGCTGATGTTCTGAAAGAGCTGCAAAATCTGGACCCCTACAAATCAGCCGGGTTAGACAATCTGGAACCTTTCTTTCTCAAATGATCTGCCAAAATTGTTGCCACCCCTATTACTAGCCTATTCAACCTCTCTTTCGTGTCGTCTGAGATTCCCAAAGATTGGAAAGCAGCTGCGGTCATCCCCCTCTTCAAAGGGGGGGACACTCTTGACCCAAGCTGCTACAGACCTATATGTATCCTACCCTGTCTTTATAAGGTCTTCGAAAGCAAACAGATTACCGACCATTTTGAATCTCACCATACCTTCTCTGCTATGCAATCTGGTTTCAGAGCTGGTCATGGGTGCAACTCAGCCACGCTCAAGGTCCTAAACGATATCTTAACCGCCATCGATAAGAAACATTACTGTGCAGCCGTATTCATTGATCTGGCCAAGGCTTTCGAATCTGTCAATCACCAAATCCTCATCGGCAGACTCGACAGCCTTGGTTTCTCAAATGATTGCCTCGCCTGGTTCACCAATTACTTCACCAATTACTTCTCTGATAGAGTTCAGTGTGTCAAATCGGAGGGTCTGCTGTCCGGACCTCTGGCAGTCTCTATGGGGGTGCCACACGGTTCAATTCTTGGACCGACTCTCTTCTCTGTATACATCAATGATGTCGCGCTTGCTGCTGGTGAGTCTCTGATCCAACTCTACGCAGATGACACCATTCTGTATACTTCTGGCCCTTCTTTGGACACTGTGTTAACAACCCTCCAGGCAAGCTTCAATGCCATACAACTCTCCTTCCGTGGCCTCCAATTGCTCTTAAATACAAGTAAAACTAAATGCATGCTCTTCAACCGATCGCTGCCTGCAGCTGCCCGCCTGTCCAACATCACTACTCTGGATGGCTCTGACTTAGAATACGTGGACAACTACAAATACCTAGGTGTCTGGTTAGACTCTCCTTCCAGACCCACATCAAACATCTCCAATCCTAAGTTAAATCTAGAATTGGCTTCCTATTTTGCAACAAAGCATCCTTCACTCATGCTGCCAAACATACCCTTGTAAAACTGACCATCCAAAATAGCCTCCAATACCCTACTCAACAAATTGGATGCAGTCTATCACAGTGCAATCCGTTTTGTCACCAAAGCCCCATATACTACCCACCATTGCGACCTGTACGCTCTCGTTGGCTGGCCCTCGCTTCATACTCGTCGCCGAACCCACTGGCTCCATGTCATCTACAAGACCCTGCTAGGTAAAGTCCCCCCTTATCTCAGCTCGCTGGTCACCATAGCATCACCCACCTGTAGCACGCGCTCCAGCAGGTATATCTCTCTAGTCGCCCCCAAAACCAATTATTTCTTTGGCCGCCTCTCCTTCCAGTTCTCTGCTGCCAATGACTGGAACGAACTACAAAAATCTCTGAAACTGGAAACACTTATCTCCCTCACTAGCTTTAAGCACCAACTGTCAGAGCAGCTCACAGATTACTGCACCTGTACATAATTTAGCCCAAACAACTACCTCTTTCCCTACTGTATTTATTTTATTTATTTATTTTGCTCTTTTGCACCCCATTATTTTTATTTCTACTTTGCACATTCTTCCATTGCAAATCTACCATTCCAGTGTTTTACTTGCTATATTGTATTTACTTTGCCACCATGGCCTTTTTTTTGCCTTTACCTCCCTTATCTCACCTCATTTGCTCACATCGTATATAGACTTGTTTATACAGTATTATTGACTGTATGTTTGTTTTACTCCATGTGTAACTCTGTGTTGTTGTACGTGTCGAAGTGCTTTGCTTTATCTTGGCCAGGTCGCAGTTGTAAATGAGAACTTGTTCTCAACTTGCCTACCTGGTTAAATAAAGGTGTTCTCAACTAGCCTACCTGGTTAAATAAAGGTGTTCTCAACTTGCCTACCTGGTTAAATAAAGGTGAAATAAAAATAAAATAAAAAACTCGAAAGTCATCTTCATTTTCACTCAAAAAACTCCTGTGGCTTATTTTTCCAATTGTTATGGTTTGTTTCCAAATGTCTGTGTAAGAGTGAAGGTTTCATTGAGTTGTGAGATAGTACTTTTGCACATATTACACACTGTGGCTGAGGAAAGGCACTACTCCCGATATAAGTGAAACCAAATCAATGTAGTTCTCATCATATTTGCACCTCTTCCATGGTCCAACATCCCTGTCTGTTGTTCGGTGCTTTCCTGGGTAAGGGGGCAGTAGCTCTTCGGATGCATCAGATTAACAACTGTCAGTGTCCATGCTAGCTGGGCTAACAACACATGTAGAATTACTGATACTAGCATTGGATGTGCTCGTGGAAGCAGAACAACTTGTGTCGTCGACAGGTGCAGGTGTAGTACTGCTGGTAGTAGCAGTTTTCATTGAATTCCCTGCAATTCCTATCGCTTCCACTGGATGTCAACAGTCTTTAGAAATTGGTTGAGGTTTTTCCTTTGAGAAATGAAGAAGTAACTCTGTTCAGAATGAGGCTCCAGGGAAGTGTACTCTTTGTTAGTGGCGCGTGACCTGAACGCACACTCCACTTTGTTTTCCTAGGATATTGAACGCAATATATCCTGTCTTCAATTGTATTGATTATTTACGTTAAAAAAATACCTAAAGTTGTCTTACAAAAGTAGTTTGAAATGTTTGGACAATGCTTACAGGTAACTTTTGAGATATTTTGTAGTCAGTTGGAACCAGGGTTTTTCTGGATCAAACGCACCAAATACATGGACATTTTGGATATATATACGGAATTAATCGAACAAAAGGACCCTTTGTGCCAACAGAAGAAGCTCGTCAAAGGTAAGGCATGAATTATATTTTTATTTCTGTATTTTGTGACGCGCCTGCATGGTTGAAATATGCTTTTCTCTCTTTGTTTACTGGAGTGCTATCCTCAGATAATAGCATCGTTTGCTTTCGCCGTAAAGCATTTTTGAAATCTGACACGTTGGCTGGATTCACAACAAGTGTAGCTTTAGTTTGGTATATTGAATGTGTGATTTCATCAAAGTTAAATTTTATAGTAATTTATTTGAATTTGGCGCTCTGCATTTTCACTGGATGTTGGCCAGGTGGCGTCCCACATATCCCAGGGGGGAAGGCAGAGCATCGCTTTATTATGGACAGACTTCTCCCCATCTTAGCTACTCTTGTATCAACATGTTTTGACCATGACAGTTTACAATCCAAGGTTACTCCAAGCAGTTTAGTCACCTCAACTTGCTCAATTTCCACATTATTCAATACAATATTTAGTTGAGGTTTAGGGTTTAGTGGATGATTTGTTCCAAATACAATGCTTTTACTTTTAGAAATATTTAGGACTAACTTATTCCTTGCCACCCACTCTGAAGCTAACTGCAGCTCTTTGTTGTGTTGCAGTCATGTCAGTTACTGTAGTAGCTGTCGTGTATAGTGCTGAGTCATCCACATACATAGAAACTCTGGCTTTACTCAGAGCCATAACACATACGTTTTTTCCAGCAGCAGACCATGATCGATAATGTCAAAAGCTGCACTGAAGTCTAACAAAACAGCCCCACAATCTTTTTATCATCAATTTCTCTCAGCCAATCATCAGTCATTTGTGTAAGTGCTGTACTTGTTGAATGTCCTTCCCTATAATCATGCTGAATGTTTGTTGTAAATTTGTTCACTGTAAAATAGCATTGTATCTGGTCAAACTCCAAAACCCCAAAGTTTAGTAAGGGTTGGTAGCAGGCTGATTGGTCGGCTATTTGAGCCAGTAAAGGGGGTTTTAATATTCTTGGGTAGAGGAATGACTTTAGCTTCCCTCCAGGCCTGAGGGCACACACTTTCTAGTAGGTTTAGATTGATTTGGCAAATAGAAGTGGCAATATTGTCCACTATAATCCTCAGTAATTTTCCATCCAGGTTGTCAGAACCTGGTTGCTTGTCGTTGTTGATTTGTTCACCTCTTCTACACTCACTTTACGGAATTCAAAAGTGCAATTCTTGTCTTTCATAATTTGGTCACATATACTTGGATGTGTTGCTGGCATGTCATGCCTAAGTTTGCTAATCTTGCCAATGATATAATCATTAAAGGAATTTGCAATATCAGTGGGTTTTGTGATGATTGCTCATTACACACCACTGACCAACAGCGTCTGGTTGCTCCTCATTACACACTACAGACCAGCAGCGTCTGGTTGCTCCTCATTACACTCCACAGACCAGCAGCGTCTGTTTGCTCCAGACCAGCAAATATTATTTATCATCAACATAGGGATCACTACAAAACATCTTGTATGACCTGTTATACACTTTATTAGGCCCAGCCTTTGGAACTTGAGTTTTCCTAGATGTAATCACTAAATCCTAAGGATTTGGTTTTAAAGCAGATTTCTGCAGCATTATTATTATTATTATTATTATTATTGTTTTATTTTTTTAAAGGGGTGGATCAGCTAAATATTGCGGAAAGAATATTGGTTCCATCAATGTAATTGTCTGCATCATTTCCAATCCCCCATATATTTTTGGGGGTAAATATATATATATATCCATACACACATGCATATATATACACATATATACATACCTATATAGACATACATACTTTTTAAAAGAATTTCCCTTTATTATTATTCCCCGCAAACCCTACCACCCTTCCCCCAATTGGAGTAAACTAATAAACACTTCGGCTTTTACCTTCAATTTATACATCTTATACACATTTTACATTTACAGTCTATTTTACAATAGTTATTTTTTGTTTGTTTTTAGTCCTTCCTCTATTTCTGATGTCCATCCCACTTGATTTCTATTTGTAACTGTGCTATTTCACAAAAGTTCTAAACATATATAATCAAATCAAATCAAATCAAATGTATTTATATAGCCCTTCGTACATCAGCTGATATCTCAAAGTGCTGTATAGAAACCCAGCCTAAAACCCCAAACAGCAAGCAATGCAGGTGTAGAAGCACGGTGGCTGGGAAAAACTCCCTAGAAAGGCCAAAACCTAGGAAGAAACCTAGAGAGTAACCAGGCTATGTGGGGTGGCTAGTCCTCTTCTGGCTGTGCCGGGTGGACATTATAACAGAACATGGCCAAGATGTTCAAATGTTCATAAATGACCAGCATGGTCGAATAATAATAAGGCAGAACATTTGAAACTGGAGCAGCATCACGGCCAGGTGGACTGGGGACAGCAAGGAGTCATCATGTCAGGTAGTCCTGGGGCATGGTCCTAGGGCTCAGTTCCTCCGAGAGAGAGAAAGAAAGAGAGAAAGAGAATTAGAGAGAGCACACTTAAATTCACACAGGACACCGAATAGGACAGGAGAAGTACTCCAGATATAACAAACTGACCCTAGCCCCCCGACACATAAACTACTGCAGCATAAATACTGGAGGCTGAGACAAGAGGGGTCAGGAGACACTGTGGCCCCATCCGAGGACACCTCCTGGACAGGTCCAAACAGGAAGGATATAACCCCACCCACTTTGCCAAAGCACAGCCCCCACACCACTAGAGGGATATCTTCAACCACCAACTTACCATCCTGAGACAAGGCTGAGTATAGCCCACAAAGATCTCCGCCACAGCACAACCCAAGGGGGGTTCACTCATGTGACGCACGTCTCCCAGGAACGGTATGAAAGAGCCCCAATAAGCCAGTGACTCAGCCCCTGTAATAGGGTTAGAGGCAGAGGATCCCAATGGAAAGAGGGGAACCGGCCAGCAGAGACAGCAAGGGCGGTTCGTTGCTCCCAAGCCTTTCCGTTCACCTTCCCACTCCTGGGCCAGACTACACTCAATCATATGACCCACTGAAGAGATGAGTCTTCAGTAGAGACTTAAAGTTTGAGACCGAGTCTGCGTCTCTGACATGGGTAGGCAAGACCGTTCCATAAAAAATGGAGCTCTATAGGAGAAAGCCCTGCCTCCAGCTGTTTGCTTAGAAATTCTAGGGACAATTAGGAGGCCTGCGTCTTGTGACCGTAGCGTACGTGTAGGTATGTACGGCAGGACTAAATCAGAGAGATAGGTAGGAGGAAGCCTATGTAATGCTTTGTAGGTTAGCAGTAAAACCTTGAAATCAGCCCTTGCTTTGACAGGAAGCCAGTGTAGGGAGGCTAGCACTGGAGTAATATGATCAAATTTTTTGGTTCTAGTCAGGATTCTAGCAGCCGTATTTAGCACTAACTGAAGTTTATTTAGTGCTTTATCCGGGTAGCCGGAAAGTAGAGCATTGCAGTAGTCTAACCTAGAAGTGACTTTCTGCATCATTTTTGGACAGAAAGTTTCTGATTTTTGCAATGTTACGTAGATGGAAAAAAGCTGTCCTTGAAATGGTCTTGATATGTTCTTCAAAAGAGAGATCAGGGTCCAGAGTAACTCCGAGGTCCTTCACAGTTTTATTTGAGACGACTGTACAACCATTAAGATTAATTGTCAGATTCAACAGAAGATCTCTTTGTTTCTTTGGACCTAGAACAAGCATCTCTGTTTTGTCTGAGTTTAAAAGTAGAAAGTTTGCAGCCATCCACTTCCTTATGTCTGAAACACATGCTTCTAGCGAGGGCAATTTTGGGGCTTCACCATGTTTCATTGAAATGTACAGCTGTGTGTCATCCGCATAGCAGTGAAAGTTAACATTATGTTTTCGAATGACATCCCCAAGAGGTAAAATATATAGTGAAAACAATAGTGGTCCTAAAACGGAACCTTGAGGAACACCGAAATGTACAGTTGATTTGTCAGAGGACAAACAATTCACAGAGACAAACTGATATCTTTCCGACAAATAAGATCTAAACCAGGCCAGAACTTGTCCATGTAGACCAATTTGGGTTTCCAATCTCTCCAAAAGAATTTGGTGATCGATGGTATCAAAAGCAGCACTAAGGTCTAGGAGCCCGAGGACAGATGCAGATCCTCGGTCCGATGCCATTAAAAGGTAATTTACTACCTTCACAAGTGCAGTCTCAGTGCTATGATGGGGTCTAAAACCAGACTGAAGCATTTCGTATACATTGTTTGTCTTCAGGAAGGCAGTGAGTTGCTGCGCAACAGCCTTTTCTAAAATTTTTGAGAGGAATGGAAGATTCGATAAAGGCCGATAGTTTTTTTATATTTTCTGGGTCAAGGTTTGGCTTTTTCAAGAGAGGCTTTATTACTGCCACTTTTAGTGAGTTTGGTACACATCCGGTGGATAGAGAGCCGTTTATTATTTTCAACATAGGAGGGCCAAGCACAGGAAGCAGCTCTTTCAGTAGTTTAGCTGGAATAGGGTCCAGTATGCAGCTTGAAGGTTTTAGAGGCCATGATTATTTTCATCATTGTGTCAAGAGATACAGTACTAAAACACTTGAGCGTCTCTCTTGATCCTAGGTCCTGGCAGAGTTGTGCAGACTCAGGACAACTGAGCTTTGAAGGAATACGCAGATTTAAAGAGGAGTCCGTAATTTGCTTTCCTTTCTAATAATCATGATCTTTTCCTCAAAGAAGTTCATGAATTTATCACTGCTAAAGTGAAAGCCATCCTCTCTTGGGGAATGCTGCTTTTTAGTTAGCTTTGCGACAGTATCGAAAAGGAATTTCGGATTGTTCTTATTTTCCTCAATTAAGTTAGAAAAATAGGATGATCGAGCAGCAGTAAGGGCTCTTCGGTACTGCACGGTACTGTCTTCCCAAGCTAGTCGGAAGACTTACAGTTTGGTGTGGCGCCATTTCCGTTCCAATTTTCTGGAAGCTTGCTTCAGAGCTCAGGTATTTTCTGTGTACCAGGGAGCTAGTTTCTTATGAGAAATGTTTTTAGTTTTTAGGGGTGCAACTGCATCTAGGGTATTGCGCAAGGTTAAATTGAGTTCCTCAGTTAGGTGGTTAACTGATTTTTGTCCTCTGGCGTCCTTGGGTAGACAGAGGGAATCTGGAAGGACATCAAGGAATCTTTGTGTTGTCTGTGAATTTATAGCACGACTTTTGATGTTCCTTGGTTGGGGTCTGAGCAGATTATTTGTTGCAATTGCAAACGTAATAAAATGGTGGTCCGATAGTCCAGGATTATGAGGAAAAACATTAAGATCCACAACATGTATTCCATGGGACAAAACTAGGTCCAGAGTATGACTGTGACAGTGAGTGGGTCCAGAGACATGTTGGACAAAACCCACTGAGTCGATGATGGCTCCGAAAGCCTTTTGGAGTGGGTCTGTGGACTTTTCCATGTGAATATTAAAGTCACCAAAGATTAGAATATTATCTGCTATGACTACAAGGTACGATAGGAATTCAGGGAACTCAATGAAGAACGCTGTATATGGCCCAGGAGGCCTGTAAACAGTAGCTATAAAAAGTGATTGAGTAGGCTGCATAGATTTCATGACTAGAAGCTCAAAAGACGAAAACGTCATTTTTTTTTTTTGTAAATTTTAAATTTGCTATCGTAAATGTTAGCAACACCTCCGCCTTTGCGGGATGCACGGGGGATATGGACACTAGTCATCCAGTCCCACCCTTCAGCTCCATTCAACCTCACCTCCACCCTACACCTCCACCCTACCCGACACCCTAGACCCACTCCAATTTGCTTACCGCCCAAATAGGTCCACAGACGATGCAATCTCAACCACACTGCACACTGCCCTAACCCATCTGGACAAGAGGAATACCTATGTGAGAATGCTGTTCATCGACTACAGCTCGGCATTCAACACCATAGTACCCTCCAAGCTCGTCATCAAGCTCGAGACCCTGGGTCTCGACCCCGCCCTGTGCAACTGGGTACTGGACTTCCTGACGGGCCGCCCCCAGGTGGTGAGGGTAGGCAACAACATCTCCTCCCCGCTGATCCTCAACACTGGGGCCCCACAAGGGTGCGTTCTGAGCCCTCTCCTGTACTCCCTGTTCACCCACGACTGCGTGGCCACGCACGCCTCCAACTCAATCATCAAGTTTGCGAACGACACAACAGTGGTAGGCTTGATTACCAACAACGACGAGACGGCCTACAGGGAGGAGGTGTCGGCCCTCGGAGTGTGGTGTCAGGAAAATAACCTCACACTCAACGTCAACAAAACTAAGGAGATGATTGTGGAATTCAGGAAACTGCAGAGGGAACACCCCCCTATCCACATCGATGGAACAGTAGTGGAGAGGGTAGCAAGTTTTAAGTTCCTCGGCATACACATCACAGACAAACTGAATTGGTCCACTCACACAGACAGCATTGTGAAGAAGGCGCAGCAGCGCCTCTTCAACCTCAGGAGGCTGAAGAAATTCGGCTTGTCACCAAAAGCACTCACAAACTTCTACAGATGCACAATCGAGAGCATCCTGGCGGGCTGTATCACCGCCTGGTACGGCAACTGCTCCGCCCACAACCGTAAGGCTCTCCAGAGGGTAGTGAGGTCTGCACAACGCATCACCGGGGGCAAACTACCTGCCCTCCAGGACACCTACACCACCCGATGTCACAGGAAGGCCATAAAGATCATCAAGGACATCAACCACCCGAGCCACTGCCTGTTCACCCCACTATCATCCAGAAGGCGAGGTCAGTACAGGTGCATCAAAGCTGGGACCGAGAGACTGAAAAACAGCTTCTATCTCAAGGCCATCAGACTGTTAAACAGCCACCACTAACATTGAGTGGCTGCTGCCAACACACTGACACTGACACTGACTCAACTCCAGCCACTTTAATAATGGAATTGATGGGAAATGATGTAAATATATCACTAGCCACTTTAAACAATGCTACCTTATATAATGTTACTTACCCTACATTATTCATCTCATATGCATACGTATATACTGTACTCTATATCATCGACTGCATCCTTATGTAATACATGTATCACTAGCCACTTTAACTATGCCACTTTGTTTACATACTCATCTCATATGTATGTGTACTCGATACCATCTACTGTATCTTGCCTATGCTGCTCTGTACCATCACTCATTTATATATCCTTATGTACATATTCTTTATCCCCTTACACTGTGTATAAGACAGTAGTTTTGGAATTGTTAGTTAGATTACTTGTTGGTTATTACTGCATTGTCGGAACTAGAGGCACAAGCATTTCGCTACACTCGCATTAACATCTGCTAACCATGTGTATGTGACAAATCAAATTTGATTTGATTTGATCTATCTCTCAACATCATACAGTCCCACCCTTCAGCTCCATTCAAACCCTCCATCTATCTCTCAACATCATCCAGTCCCACCCTTCAGCTCCATTCAACCCCTCCCATCTATCGCTCAACATCATCCAGTCCCACCCTTCAGCTCCATTCAACCCCTCCCATCTATCTCTCAACATCATCCATTTTGGAGTTCTATTTGCCATATATGTTTCAACTGTGCTGTGATGCTTCACAAACGACTTGAAACTTTCTATTCTCATAGCTTATACAGATTGTAAATAAAAAAATAAACATTTTTGCTAAAATAATTATTATGTTATTGATTGATTGACTATGGCTTTTCAAATCACCCAGTATTGCTGTCTGCAGCGTTAGTTCTAGGTAAATGTTGCAATTCTTCAGCCATTCCTGGACCTGTGACCAAAAACGAGCTACATATGGACAATACCAAAAATAAATTATCTAATGACTCTGCCTCCTCACAGCAGAATCTGCAGAGCTGGGAAGATTGTATCCCCCATACATATAACATTCTATTGGTTGCAAGAATTTTATATAGTAATTTAAATTGAAAAAAGTTTTGCATCCGGCGTTGTTTTGCTTATCAATTCATAAACCATGTGCCATGGAATGGGTACATCGAAAATCTCTTCACAACTGTTTTGCAATTTATATGGCACAGCTATCAGTTTTTGGTCCTTAAATGAAATTGGTATATGTTTTTATTTATCACACTTTTCTTTAACCATTTATGGTCTATAATACAGGGCCGACATACAAGTTTCTTACTTTTTTCCCCTTCTATACTTGCCTCTTCCATTTTTTTGTGGTAATGCTGCAATTAATTGGTTGTAATTTTGGGAAAAGCATACATTTCCATATGTCTGTGTTATCTGCATGTGTGACATCACTCCACCAGTCCAATTCATGATATCATTCACTAAAATTATACCTTTTGTAAACATTTCTTCGAAAAATACAGTTTTTTTATCAATAAGTATATTTGAATTTAACCACAATATTTGTTGTATTATTTGTTCTGTCTTTTCAGGTGGATTAAACTGAAATTGCAACCAACTTTCTAAGGCTTGTTTATAAAAATAATGATATTTTGGAGATTATTTCCTTTTCAAACAATCGAAAGTGGGCAGGTGTAATCTGAATAAAGGGAAAAAGGCCATTCTTGAACATAGGATGAGACATTCGTACCAATTTACTAGAGAACCAGTTTGGATTTAAGTGTAACTTTTGTATGACTGATGCCTTTAGTGAGAGGTCTAATGCTTTAATATTTAATCATTTCTGCCCACCGAATTCATATTCGTTATATAAATAGGCCCTTTTAATTTTATCTGGCTTGCTGTTCCAAATAAAATTGAATATTTTATGTTCATATAATTTAAAAAGCAGGACACTAAGCAAAACCATAAGCAAATGGGTAAACTGTGATATAACTAAAGAGTTAATCAGGGTGATTTTCCCACAAATAGACAGGTATTTTCCTTTCCATGAAAGCAAGATCTTATCTATTTTTGCTAACTTTCTATAAAAATGTATTGGAGTGAGATAATTTCTTTATTTTTGGATTTGTATACCGAGTATGTCCACATCTCCGTCAGACCATTTTATTGGTAAACTACATGGTAATGTAACATTTGCGTTTTTTAGTGATCCAATACGTGATATAGTACACTTCTCACAATTTGGTTTTAATCCAGAGAGAATAGCAAAAGTATCTAGATCCTCTATGAGGCCGTGGAGAAATTCTGATTGTAGTTTTAAAAGAAAACATGAATCATCAGCGTACAATGACACCTTAGTTTTTAAGACACAGATTTCTAATCCCTCTAATCCCAGCTAACATTTCGATGGCAATAATAAAAAGATATGCCGATAGTGGACAACCTTGTATTACTCCTCTAGAGAGTTTAAAACTTTCTGAGACGTAGCCATTATTTACTATTTTACACCGAGGGTTACTATATTACGATTTTCTTATTTTATTTGCAATATATAAAAATATAATCTGTAATGATATGTGTAAAGTACACATTAGCTATACTGTGTGTGTGTGTGTGATATATTTTTAAAGTGTATTTTACATAAACACGGAATGGAACAGCTCTTCACCATAGTGATTATGTTCCCTGTACTCTATAGATATCTGTTTATTTTACATGTTGATACAGGGCTCATACGTGAAAGTATTGTTACTGATTTTTAAAAATCTTTCACAGTGGCAGTGATTCTGATTATGAGCCATCAATGTCTAGGTGTCCATCTCCCTCTGAAGCTGGTTCATCCAGCCGGACCCCCGCTGTCTCCGGCTCCACACCTACCCGGCCACCTAGAGGTGTGAAGTCAGTGACAAAGAAGAGGAGGTGGGGAGAAGAGAGAAACCTGCAGACAGAGGGCCAGAGGGTCGTTAGCACTCTGTGTTAGAAGATGATGTGGAACCAAATCCACCAGTTTTTAGACCCAAAAGGCAGCCAGGACCTCAACTAGACATGACTGCAAAGTACAGCCCCCTTCAAATTTTTCAACTGTTTTTCACCTCGTCAGTTGTTGATTCCCTGGTGTCGAACACCAATAAGTACGGGGCTAAGAAGCAGGCAGGAAAGAAAGAGGCATGGAAGACCATTTCCATGTCAGACCTTTTCTGCTACTTTTCAATGGTCATTTACATGGGGCTGGTGAAGTTGAAAACTCTAAGGGACTACATGAAAACGTCAGCTCTCTATCAACTGCCTGTCCCCATGACTGTTATGTCTTGTAAAAGGTTTCTGACTATCTCACGGGCGCTTCACATCAGTGACCCAGAAGTTGATGGGGAGAATGACAAGAAGAAAGGCACAGCAAGGTTTGATAGGCTGTGCAAAATCAAACACCTCTTCCCCAACATCGTTGAGGCCTGCAAGACCTATTTTCAGCCCGCCCAGAACCTGTCCATCGATGAGAGGATGGTAGCCTCAAAGGCCAGAATCAGCCTCAAACAATACATGCGTAACAAACCAACCAAATGGGGTTACAAACTGTTGGTTTTGGCTGATTCTGTGTGTGCCTACACTTGCAATTTTTTTGTTTATGAGGGGAAAAACTATTTTGCTACCAGTAATGGACTGAGTTATGATTCCGTTATGGAGTTATTGGATTTTCAACTGCTGGGGAAGGGCTACAAACTGTTTGTGGACAACTTCTACACAAGCCCTACCCTGTTTACAGAGCTGAGCAAGCGGGAAGTGTGGGCTTGTGGGACCATTCGGACCAACAGAGTGGGCTTTCCAAAGACAAAGGTGAACGACATAACTAAGCGGGCTGAGTGGGGTACCATGCGATGGATCCGTGAAGATGGCCTGCTCTTTGTGAAGTGGATGGATACCAGAGAGGTGGTCATGTGCTCCAGTATCCACAAGTCCTTCAGTGGAGATCACGTCGTCAGGCAAAAAAAATGTCAAAAAATGGCCCCATTCCAGCTGCTGTGAAGGACTTCAACAAGAGCATGGGAGGTGCGGACCTGTCAGATGCGCTGATATGATACTACAATGTTCTCCACAAGACCATGAAATGGTACAAGACATTTTTCTATAATTTCATTGACATTGCTGTGGTGAATGCCTTCATCCTCCAGAAGGAAATGGCTAAGAGCTGTGGACAGCCCAGCATCTCACAGCTAGCCTTCGTTACGTTCGTTATGCGTGCGTTTACAAACAATGGATGGTGGTCGGACCCATAACCATCACATACTGGCGTTTACCTCAGCTCATTGGCTATCTACCCAGCTAGATTTCAAGAAGATCAGTGGTCATTGGGCAGAAATACAGTCAATCAACGAAGCTTCACTAATATTATTGGTGCGCAATGAAGTCATTGCTCGTTGTCTTCAAATCAGTTCACTTCAGTCAATACTCCCCGCAAAAAAAACAATCAAGTTTGGCTGTGTTGCAAACATCCAGAGGATTGTACTGAAACCAACTATGACTAGATAAACAATTGTTTAGTGTGTGTAATTACGTTGAATGCTCCATCAAAAGTTAATATAGATGGAATTCACGACACAAACGGTTTAAAAAATGTTTCGTTTTAGGCTATACAAATGGATTCTATTAAAGAAAACGGCACTTCATTTGATCACTGGGACCCTCAGGAAGAGACATAAGAGCAAAATATCAGAATGTAAGTCATAATTTTACCTTCAGATGTGAATGTGTCAAAACTGTCATAGCGGAAAATGTTTGTAGTTGATGATTGCTCTTCTCAAACAAAAGCATGGCATTTGTTCTCTGTAATAGCTATTTTAAATCGGAAAACGTAGTTTGATTACCAAGATTCTAATCTTTTGAAGGATGTAAGACACTTACATTTTCAAGAATGTTCAATGTTACGACGTTGTATTTTTAGTTAGTCACACTGACATTTTGTCACAACTCCGACCGAAGGTGGCTCCCCTTCCCGTTCGGGTGGCGCTCGGCGGTCGTCGTCACCGGCCTACTAGCTGCCACTGATTCTTTCCTCCCCATCCTTATGTGTTTATTGGTTACACCTGTTATGAGTTTGTGGTAATTAGTTGGCCTTTATCAGTCTGCCAGCCCGCCCGTTTTTTTTGTGCAGGATTAATTGTTGTAACCTTTGTGTATGTAGTAGACAAACGTGTTTGTTCATGGTCGTGGATTTTACTGGACTGTTTTCGTCCCCCGTGTTTGGGGCATTTGTTTTGAGCACCCAGTGTTTCGTGGGGAGGCCGTGGTTCACCGTGTGTGCATTAAATAGCACCATATTGAACTCTCTGTTTCCTGCGCCTGACTTCACACCCACGACACCCAGAGCATTACACATTTCCCCTGATGTTGATCCCTGTACGGGGACCGCAGCCATAAGAGGCTAGAAAACAGCTTAATTAAACAAATGCAGCACCTGATGTTAATCTAGCTGCACTGTTTGACGTCACTGTAAGTCAGCAGTAGTTGGCTAGCTAGCAAGCAAGGGATGAAGACGTTGCCAGCCAGTATGGCAATAGAACAAAAAGACTGAACGACTGGGTCGTGTCTCAGAACCGATAGAATGAACGACCAGCCGGCTTGGGTAGCAACCCGAGATTTGTATCGGGACGATAACTTGTGGGAGGATGAAATAGTATGAACAAATTAATCAAAATAATGTTTTTAGAGAAAATATGTCACTCATTGTCTGAATATGTTGGTAACTCGTTATAAAAAAAAGTGATAATGCCCTCGAACCTGGTGTCTCTGGTGTAACAACACCCGTGCCAATGTAACCTACAAACATCGGCTTTTCGGACATTATCACTTAAATGCAACACCTTAATTGGCATTCCAGCAATATATTTCATCTGAGCATCTGCTAGGACCAGCAGACTGAGCCTCTCTCTGTAGTGCCAGCAGACTGAGTCTCTCTCTGTAGGACCAGCAGATTGAGTCTCTCTCTGTTGTGCCAGCAGACTGAGCCTCTCTCTGTAGGACCAGCAGACTGAGCCTCTCTCTGAAGGACCAGCAGACTGAGCCTCTCTCTGTAGGACCAGCAGACTGATCCTCTCTCTGTAGGACCAGCAGACTGAGCCTCTCTCTGTAGTGCCAGCAGAGTGAGCCTCTCTCTGTAGGACCAGCAGACTGAGCCTCTCTCTGTAGTGCCAGCAGAGTGAGCCTCTCTCTGTAGGACCAGCAGACTGAGCCTCTCTCTGTAGGACCAGCAGACGGAGTCTCTCTCTGTAGTGCCAGCAGACTGAGTCTCTCTCTGTAGGACCAGCAGACTGAGCCTCTCTCTGTAGTGCCAGCAGAGTGAGCCTCTCTCTGTAGGACCAGCAGACTGAGCCTCTCTCTGAAGGACCAGCAGACTGAGTCTCGCTCTGTAGTGCCAGCAGACTGAATCTCTCTCTGTAGGACCAGCAGACTGAGTCTCGCTCTGTAGTGCCAGCAGACTGAGCCTCTCTCTGTAGTGCCAGCAGAGTGAGCCTGACTTCAGGTGTCTCCATGGAAACAGGATTAAAAGGGAAAGTGTGTAAATATTTTAATCAGACTATTGTATCAATTTGATTAGTCACAATAATCACTTTATTGTGTGTATGTAACCGCACTCAATGATACAGGCCTGGAGAGGAGGAGTAAGAGAGCGGAATGGTCAGAGGCTTTCTGGGAAGTGTAGGAAAATGCATTGTGGAAGGTGTAGAAAACTGCATAGACAGAGGAAGCTTTGGGAGAGGACTGCACAATCTTAGAGAGTAAGGAAAAATGCCGTTTTATGAAAAAATTATAAAAAATTATAACAGAAACCGATTTAGCTTGTCTATTTTCTCAACAGTACATGAAAGGATGCTCATTATGTTTTAATTTAAAACTGACAAATTTATTCTGACAAAACTGACAAATTTGTAAACCTACTCTAAGAGTATGTATTAGGCTGTTTGAGAGAAGGTTTGAATCCTAATCAACCCATCCAATACTGTCTCAGCCGCCAGTATTTATGCTGCAGTAGTTTATGTGTCGGGGGGGCTAGGGTCAGTTTGTTATATCTGGAGTACTTCTCCTGTCCTATTCGGTGTCCTGTGTGAATCTAAGTGTGCGTTCTCTAATTCTCTCCTTCCCTCTTTCTTTCAATCTCTCGGAGGACCTGAGCCCTAGGACCATGCCCCAGGAATACCTGACATGATGACTCCTTGCTGTCCCCAGTCCACTTGACCGTGCTGCTGCTCCAGTTTCAACTGTTCTGCCTTATTATTATTATTCGACCATGCTGGTCATTTATGAACCTTTGAACATCTTGGCCATGTTCTGTTATAATCTCCACCCGGCACAGCCAGAAGAGGACTGGCCACCCCACATAGCCTGGTTCCTCTCTAGGTTTCTTCCTAGGTTTTGGCCTTTCTAGGGAGTTTTTCCTAGCCACCGTGCTTCTACACCTGCATTGCTTGCTGTTTGGGGTTTTAGGCTGGGTTTCTGTACAGCACTTTGAGATATCAGCTGATGTACCAAGGGCTTTATAAATAAATGTGATTTGATTTGATTTGAGTACATCTGTTGTTGCAGTACAGTAGATCAATACAGGTACAGTACTGTAGCAGTAGTCAAGCTGCTGATGCTAATAGCCTTGTAAGTGCATAGGTCAAATTAGCTTTTGAATTTATTGTATTTTTCGGCTTCAGTCAAAGGCCAATATTTCACTCAAAACATGTATTTTTTGTATTAATAGAGAATTATTTGCATTCAACAAGCCTTGCACCAATCCTCACAGCAAAATAGGTACCGTAAAGCTGCTGCACAGTGTCACTGGGCCTGCAATAATGAACTGGCTAATGTGCCTATCAAATGACATGCAAACCACATGCGGAACGAACAGGAGATCGCTTAGTCGCTCCCTCGCACGCTCCCTTAGTCTCCCTCACCTACCTGGCTGCCCGGTAACACAGTAGACTGCTGCTACTGATCATTTCTGCCTGGTATCACAGGATAGCTCTAACAGTCTGATGATACTGATAATGCTGCCTGGTATCATAGGATAGCTCTAACAGTCTGCTGATACTGATAATGCTGCCTGGTATCATAGGATAGCTCTAACAGTCTGCTGCTACTGATAATGCTGCCTGGTATCATAGGATAGATCTAACAGTCTGCTGCTACTGATAATGCTGCCTGGTATCATAGGATAGCTCTAACAGTCTGCTGCTACTGATAATGCTGCCTGGTATCATAGGATAGCTCTAACAGTCTGCTGATACTGATAATGCTGCCTGGTATCATAGGATAGATCTAACAGTCTGCTGCTACTGATAATGCTGCCTGGTATCATAGGAAAGATCTAACAGTCTGCTGCTACTGATAATGCTGCCTGGTATTATAGGATAGCTCTAACAGTGCCTGTACTGATAATGGTGCCTGTTATCATTGGATAGCTCTAACAGTCTGCTGATACTGATAATGCTGCCTGGTATTATAGGATAGCTCTAACAGTCTGCCTCTACTGATAATGGTGCCTGTTATCATTGGATAGATCTAACAGTCTGCTGATACTGATAATGCTGCCTGGTATCATAGGATAGCTCTAACAGTCTGCTGATACTGATAATGCTGCCTGGTATCATAGGATAGCTCTAACAGGCTGCTGCTACTGATAATGCTGCCTGGTATCATAGGAAAGATCTAACAGTCTGCCTCTACTGATAATGCTGCCTGTTATCATTGGATAGCTCTAACAGTCTGCTGCTACTGATAATGCTGCCTGGTATCATAGGATAGCTCTAACAGTCTGCTGATACTGATAATGCTGCCTGGTATCATTGGATAGCTCTAACAGTCTGCTGCTACTGATAATGCTGCCTGGTATCATAGGATAGCTATCATAGGATAGCTCTAACAGTCTGCTGATTCTGATAATGCTGCCTGGTATCATTGGATAGCTCAGTAGTCTGCTGATGCTGATGATCTGATGGGGAATCATGCTTAAGTGAAAAAAAAATCTTAATGTTCTTAATATAAAATAAATCCCAGTCAACCTTCCTCAGTTTAATTAGTTTAAGAGCAGTGAGTATTTTACCTCATTGAGAAGGACCCTATGAGTACATAAACCATCATATCTCTAGCTCATAGTTCCTTCATCATTATATCTCTAGCTCATAGTTCTATCATCATTATATCTCTAGCTCATAGTTCCTTCATCATTATATCTCTAGCTCATAGTTCCTTCATCATTATATCTCTAGCTCATAGTTCCTTCATCATTTTATCTCTAGCTCATAGTTCCTTCATTATTATATCTCTAGCTCATAGTTCCTTCATCATTTTATCTCTAGCTCATAGTTCCTTCATCATTATATCTCTAGCTCATAGTTCCTTCATCATCACATCTCTAGCTCCTAGTTCCTACATCATTATATCTCTAGCTCATAGTTCCATCATCATTATAATTCTAGTTCATAGTTCCATCAACATCATTAAATCTCTAGCCCATAGTTCCTTCATCATTATATCTCTAGCTCATAGTTCCATCATCATCATTATATCTCTAGCTCATAGTTCCATCATCATTATATCTCTAGCTCATAGTTCCTTCATCATTATATCTCTAGCTCATAGTTCCATCATCATCATTATATCTCTAGCTCATAGTTCCATCATCATTATATCTCTAGCCCATAGTTCCATTATCATCATTATATCTCTAGCTCATAGTACCATCATCATCATTATATCTCTAGCTCATAGTTCCTTCATCATTATATCTCTAGCTCATAGTTCCATCATCATTATATCTCTAGCTCATAGTACCATCATCATTATATATCTAGCTCATAGTTCCATCATCATTATATCTCTAGCTCATAGTTCCATCATCATCATTATATCTCTAGCTCATAGTTCCATCATCATTATATCTCTAGCTCATAGTTCCTTCATCATTATATCTCTAGCTCATAGTTCCATCATCATTATATCTCTAGTTCATAGTTCCATCATCATCATTATATCTCTAGCTCATAGTACCATCATCATTATATCTCTAGCTCATAGTTCCTACATCATTATATCTCTAGCTCATAGTTCCATCATCATCATTATATCTCTAGCTCATAGTTCCATCATCATTATATCTCTAGCTCATAGTTCCTTCATCATTATATCTCTAGCTCATAGTTCCATCATCATTATATCTCTAGCTCATAGTTCCATCATCATCATTATATCTCTAGCCCATAGTTCCTTCATCATTATATCTCTAGCTCATAGCTCCATCATCATTATATCTCTAGCTCATAGTTCCATCATCATTATATCTCTAGCTCATAGTTCCTTCATCATTATATCTCTAGCTCATAGTTCCTTCATCATACCTCTAGCTCCGTTTTCCTGCTTGAATAATTACTTTGGAGCTTGGCGCGAGGTTATCGCTGTTTCTCACCCCACGCTAAAAACCTGTCTAAGAAAGTGGTATGTATTTTAAGCAGGGGAAGCATCATTTGAACATAAGAAGATAGGTAAATACATAAATATCCATGGGTTATATCTACTGCAGCTGATAAGGTTTTCTGGAAGATGACATTGATTACCACCAGTATTCCCCATGATCAGCTATTTGCTGATCCATCTCTAAGCTCTGGGGAGAGGAATAGACTGCAACATCATTTCCAGGTGATGCACATCTGGAAACTGTACATCATGCACATTATTGTACATATATTTTCTTCACTACTAAAGCACAAATGTCTACATACTACTGTAGGTTATTACTGTATGTAGTCCTTGAAACTGTAAATGAACAACCAGACTTTTTCAAAAGCCAACTCTAGAGGAGGTTGTTTTGTTCCTAAACCTTTTCAAAAGCCAACTCTAGAGGAGGTTGTTTTGTTCCTAAACCTTTTCAAAAGCCAACTCTAGAGGAGGTTGTTCCGTAACCAAACCTTTTCAAAAGCCAACTCTAGAGGAGGTTGTTCCGTAACCAAACCTTTTCAAAAGCCAACTCTAGAGGAGGTTGTTCCGTAACCAAACCTTTTCAAAAGCCAACTCTAGAGGAGGTTGTTCCGTAACCAAACCTTTTCAAAAGCCAACTCTAGAGGAGGTTGTTCCGTTACCAAACTTTTTCAAAAGCCAACTCTAGAGGAGGTTGTTCTGTTACTAAACCTTTTCAAAAGCCAACTCTAGAGGAGGTTGTTCCCTTACGAAACCTTTTCAAAAGCCAACTCTAGAGGAGGTTGTTCCGTTACCAAACTTTTTCAAAAGCCAACTCTAGAGGAGGTTGTTCTGTTACGAAACCTTTTCAAAAGCCAACTCTAGAGGAAGTTGTTCCGTTACCAAACCTTTTCAAAAGCCAACTCTAGAGGAGGTTGTTCCATTACTAAGAAGCAGTTGCTAGGAAACACAATGTTGAGCTAGTATGAGAGACAGATATAACAGAAAGACAAAACTGCAAATTACTCTTGATAACTTCTTGTTTGTAAGATCAGATCAATTGACAAATTGAACCAAAATGAGGTCATGTTCCTCACTTGTTTACAGTGGATTTAAAAAACCTAAAAGGCTGAAGAAAAATAATTGGAATGTAACAATAATTGAAGATGAAGAAGAACCTGGGTACTTTAAAGTACTGTAGGCCCAATCCTAAATAGACCCGTAGGCGCTACCTATGCATCTGTGGAGATCTGACAGGATTTGTGCAGTCAAAACGATAATAGCTCTGCCTTGTCCTAGGTGGACATCTCTGGGTCAGTTTAGGAGAAAGCCTAGGGATTTTTATATTGATACATGTGTTTGTTTTGTTTGATTGTTTATATAATATTTGCTATTTATTTAGCTTTGTGTTTTAAATTGAGTATAATTGTATTTTCTGTATTGTTCCCAGGGCACATTTGCAAATGAGACCTAGGTCTCAATGTGTTTGCCCTGGTTAAATAAAAGTTTAAAACAATATTGCTTATAGCAATCATATCCTCTAAGATACTGTATACCTGCTGTAAACTGTGTACAAGATGAATACAAGTTGAAGTGCATAGGGTTTCTGGTACATTTTCTAGGCTATAGAGTCCTACTCTACATCATCACCATTAACAGCAGGGTTACTTCCTGATGATTCATATTTTTCAGCTACAGTTGAAGTCGGAAGTTTACATACACTTAGGTTAGAGTCATTAAAACTAGTTTTTCAACCACTCCACAAATTTATTGCTAACAAACTATAGTTTTGGCAAGTCAGTTATGACATCTACTTTGTGCATGACACAAGTCATTTTTCCATCAATTGTTTACAGACAGATTATTTCACTTAATTCACTGTGTAACAATTCCAGTGGGTCAGAATTTTACAGACACTAAGTTGACTCTGCCTTTAAACAGCTTGGAAAATTCCAGAAAATAATGTCATGGCTTTAGAAGCTTCTGATAGGCTAATTGACATCATTTGAGTCAATTGGAGGTGTACCTGTGGATGTATTTCAAGGCTTACATTCAAACTCAGTGTCTCTTTGCTTGACATAATGGGAAAATCAAAAGAAATCAGCCAAGACCTCAGCAAAGAAATTGTAGACCTCCACAAGTCTGGTTCATCCTTGGGTGCAATTTCCAAACACCTGAAGGTACCACATTCATCTGGACAAACAATAGTACGCAAGTATAAACACCATGGGACCAGGCAGCCTTCGTACCGCTCAGGAAGGAGACGCCTTCTAGAGATGAACATACTTTAGTGTGAAAAGTGCAAATCAATCGCAGAACAACAGCAAATGACCTTGTGAAGATGCTGGAGGAAACAGGTACAAAGATACCTATATCCACAGTAAAACGAGTCTTATTTGATTTGATTTGATATAGACAGGAAAGGACGCTCAACAATGAAGAAGCTACTTCTCCAAAAAAAAAGCAAGACTACGGTTTGCAACTGCACATGGGGACAAAGATTGTACTTTTTGGAGAAATGTCCTCTGGTCTGATGAAACAAAAATAGAACTGTTTGGCCATAATGACCATTGTTATGTTTGGAGGGAAAAGGGGCAGGCTTGCAAGCCGAAGAACTTCATCCCAACTGTGAAGCACGGTTGATGGAAAAATATTTGACAAAAAGGCTCTGTGCTGTTATCCTCACAAGGGGTGGATTTGAAAGGTATTGAAAACAATCATTTTGACCCCTATCTTTTTTATTAGCATAAAATATCATTGTGGATCATGTTATGGGGGTGCTTTCCTGCAGGAGGGACTGGTGCACTTCACAATATAGATGGCATCATGAGGCAGGAAAAGTATGTGGATATATTGAAGCAACATCTCAAGACATCAGTCAGGAAGTTAAAGCTTGGTCGCAAGTGGGTGTTCCAAATGGACAATGACCAAGCATACTTCCAAAGTTGTGGCAAAATGGCTTAAGGACAACAAAGTCAAGGTATTGGAGTGGCCATCACAAGGCTCTGACCTCAATCCTACAGAAAATGTGTGTGCAGAACTGAAAAATTGTGTGTGATTAAGGAGGCCTACAAACCTGACTCAGTTACCATATCCCATATCACTGCACAGCGAGCTACTCAATCATCACTCATTATAGTCCCTCTGTTGGCATGGAAACACAGGTGAATAGTTTTACCCCAAAACGTCCCGATATTACCAGACAAACTCCTCCCCTCAGTGAGTGGGACGCAGACCTGATGTTGGACAGGAAGTATTATCTTCACAAGGAGGAAAAGGAAAGAAGGGGGACAGTCATCTTGAATCCATCAAGGAGAGCTCTCAGAAGTTATTCTATCAAGGCCAGCTCTCAGAAATTATTCCAGCAAGGCAAGCTCTCAGAAATTATTCCAGCAAGGCAAGCTCTCAGAAATTATTCTATCAAGGCAAGCTCTCAGAAGTTATTTTATCAAGTCGAGCTCTCAGAAGTTATTCTATCAAGACCCCACGGGGTGAGATCTTGCGTGGAGCCCCAGATCGAGGGAGATTATCAGTGGTCTTATATGTCTTCCATTTCCTAATAATTGCTCCCACAGTTGATTTCTTCAAACCAAGCTGCTTACCTATTGCAGATTTAGTCTTCCCAGCCTGGTGCAGGTCTCCAATTTTGTTTCTGGTGTCCTTTGACAGCTCTTTGGTCTTGGCCATAGTGGAGTTTGGAGTGTGACTGTTTGAGGTTGTGGACAGGTGTCTTTTATAATGATAACAAGTTCCAACAGGTGCCATTAATACAGGTAACGAGTGGAGGACAGAGGAGCCTCTTAAAGAAGAAGTTACAGGTCTGTGAGAGCCAGAAATCTTGCTTGTTTGTAGGTGACCAAATACTTATTTTCCACCATAATTTGCAAATAAATTCCTTAAAAATCCTACAATGTGATTTTCTGGATTTTTTTTCTCATTTTGTCTGTCATAGTTGAAGTGTACCTATGATGAAAATTACAGGCCTCTCTCATCTTTTTAAGTTGGAGAACTTGCACAATTGGTGGCTGACTAAATACTTTTTTGCCCCACTGTATGTACAGTCACTGTGGGGACGACGTCCTCGATGCACTCTCACACTCCTGTGTAGAAGTCCATAACGTTAAATAAATAAAGCATCCCAACATTAATAATATAGGTATTGTTATATTGAAACATGTAACTTTCAGAGTTTTATCCTTGTTATTGATATAGTTTTACAGAGTGCTAAAAAGCTATGTTGCTAGCTAGCAATTCTTTCATATGATGCGGATTGTTAGCTGAGCTGCCGATTTATGCTAGTATTGCATTATGGGAGATGCAGTTTTATCCCTCTAAGGTCTGAATGGGATAAATTAGATTTCACGTTGTAGCTTGTTTCTATTACAGTGTTTTTGTACATGAGTTGTTGTATTTTAATACTGTCAACACTGAAGGCACCTAGCAATGTATTGGAGATGTGAGATTTACCTTTCTTCATGCTCCTCTAAAGAACAACTTGTCAGATGGTGAATCGGAGACCTGTTCCTGTCATGATATTATTACAGATCTCTGTAAAACTCAGCCGTGGCGACGCTCTTCATTTCTTGGTTCTTCTTCTTTCTTTATAAAGACCGCTACAAAGAGACGGATCTAGATTCAAATGTCTCTTCAAGAGACACACATTACCTCCTGAGGGAGACATCTACACTACATACCCCCTCTGAGTGGTACAGTGTAAAGACAACGGCTCTCCCACACCACATACCCCCTTTCAGTGGTACAATATAAAGACAACGGCTCTCCCACACCACACCCCCCCTCTGAGTGGTACAGTGTAAAGACAACGGCTCTCCCACACCACACCCCCCCTCTGAGTGGTACAGTGTAAAGACAACGGCACTCCCACACCACACCCCCCCTATGAGTGGTACAGTGTAAAGACAATGGCTCTCCCACACCACACCCCCCCTCTGAGTGGTACAGTGTAAAGACAACGGCACTCCCACACCACACCCCCCCTATGAGTGGTACAGTGTAAAGACAATGGCTCTCCCACACCACACCCCCCCTCTGAGTGGTACAGTATAAAGACAACGTCTCTCCCACACCACATGCCCCCTCTGAGTGGTACAGTGTAAAGACAACAGCGCTCTCACACTACGTCCCTGCAAGAATTACCTTAATACCAGCAGACAGCATGTTTGCTCTGTTAGCCAAATTGAAAATGAAAGGCTGAAAATATTCACACGTGTGAATCATTGCATTAACCAAGTGTGCAACACTGTGTGCAGTATGGTTTAAATGAGAAGCTCCTGTATAGTTAGAATTTCTGTCCATATTTTGTTTGTCTACATACGATGTTATTTATGGTCTAATAATAGCTGCAGGAATGTGGCTTTACCCACGCAAGGCTAGTGTAAACAGAAACACTGAGAATCTGATGTTGAGAGATCTCACTAGACATATTTCACTAATGTAAATCCACCCTAAGATGTTTGTATGCATTTAACAGGGTGAATGTTGAGGCATATCAGAAATCAGTTCAAATCAAATCAAATCAAATGTTATTGGTCACATACACATGGTTATCAGATGTTAATGCGAGTGTAGCGAAATGCTTGTGCTTCTAGTTCCCGACAGTGCAGCAATATCTAACAAGTAATTTAACAATTTCACAACAACTACCTTATACACACAAGTGTAAAGGAATGAATAAGAATATGTACATATAAATATATGGATGAGCGATGGCCGTGCGGCATAGGCAAGATGCAATAGATGGAATAGAGTACAGTATATACATATGAGATGAGTGACGTAGGATATGTAAACATTATATACAGAGGTGTTATTTAAAGTGACTAATGATAGACATAGGCAAGATGCAGTAGATGATATAGAGCAGTATATATATATGAGATGAGTAATGTAGGATATGTAAACATTATTAATGTGGCGTTATTTAAGGTGATTACCTTTATTAAGTCTATTATTAAAGTGGCCAGAGATTTGAGTGTGTATGTTGGCAGCAGCCACTCAATGTTAGTGGTGTCTATTTAACAGTCTGATGGCCTTGAGATAGAAACTGTTTTTCAGTCTCTCGGTACCTGCTTTGATGCACCTGTACTGACCTCGCCTTTTGGATGGTAGCGGGGTTAACAGGCAATGGCTGTGCATAGGGGGCTGCTCCCTCTGCTGTTTCCTGAAGTACATGATCATCTCTTTTGTTTTGTTGACGTTGAGTGTGAGGTTAGTTCCCTGACACCAAACTCCGATGGCCCCACCTCCTCCCTGTAGGCCGTCTCATTGTTGTTGGTAATCAAGCCTATCACTGTAGTATCGTCTGCAAACTTGATGATTGAATTGTAAGCGTGCATGGCCACGCAGTCATCAGTGAACAGGGAGTACAGGAGAGGGTTGAGAATGGACCCTTGTGGGGCCCCAGTGTTGAGGATAAGCGAGGTGGAGATGTTGTTTCCTACCGTCACCACCTTGGGGCAGCCCGTCAGAAAGTCCATGACCTAGTTGCACAGGGCTAGGTCGAGACCCAGGGTCTTTAGCTTAATATCGAGTTTGGAGGGTACTATGGTGTTAAACTCTTGAAACTAGGGGGCACTATTTTCATTTTTGGAAAAAGAACGTTCCCAAAGTAAACTGGCTATTTTTCAGGACCAGATAATAGAATATGCATATAATTGACAGCTTAGGATAGAAAACACTCTAAAGTTTCCAAAACTGTAAAAATATTGTCTGTGAGTATAACAGAACTGATGTTGCAGGCGAAAGCCTGAGAAAAATCCAATCAGGAAGTGACTCTTATTTAGAAACCTCTGCGTTCATATGCGTCCCTATTGAGCAGTGAAAGATCAACCAGATTCCTTTCTCTATGGCTTCCCTAATGTGTCTAGTGTCACAAGACATAGTTTCAGGCTTTTATTTTGAAAAATGAGCATGAGCGACAACATTGCGTCAGTGGTCAGCAGGTGGCTCTCAGAGTGATTTGTGCGTAATAGACAAAGGCGGCCATTGTTCCTCTCGCTCCTACTAAGAAGCCAACTGACCCGGTTGATATATTATCAAATAGATATTTGAAAAACACCTTGAGGTTTGATTACAAAAAACGTTTGCCATGTTTCTGTCGATATTATGGATCTAATTTGGAATATTTTTCGGCGTTGTCGTGACCGCAGTTTCCGGTGGATTTCTCAACCAAACGTGAAGAACAAACGGAGGTATTTCGGCTATAAAAATAATCTTTATGAAACAAAATGAACATTTGCTGTCTAACTGGGAGTATCGTGAGTGAAAACATCCGAAGATCATCAAAGGTAAACGGTAAATTTGATTGCTTTTCTGATTTTCGTGACCAAGCTTCCTGCTGCTAGCTGGACATGATGCTATGCTAGGCTATCGATAAACTTACACAAAAGTTTGTCTTGCTTTGGCTGTAAAGCATAATTTCAAAATCTGAGATGACAGGGTGATTAACAAAAGGCTAAGCTATGTTTCACTATATTTCACTTGTGATTTCATGAATATGAATATTTTCGAGTAATATTTTTTGTCCGTTGTGTTATGCTAATTAGTGTCAGTTGATGACAATTCTCCCAGATCTGGGATGGGTAGTTCCAAGAGGTTTAAATGCTGAGATGTAGTCAATGAACATCATTCTTATGTAGGTATTCCTATTGTCTAGATGGGATAGGGCAGTGTGCAGTGTGATGGCGATTGCATCGTCAGTGGACCTATTGGGGCAGTAAGAAAATTGGAGTTGGTCTAGGGTATAAGGTAGGGTGGAGGTGATATGATTCTTGACTAGTCTATCAAAGCACTTCATGATGACAGAAGTGAGTGCAATGGGGCGATAGTCAATTAGTTCAGTTACCTTAGCTTTCTTGGGAACAGGAACAATGGTGGTCATCTTGAAACATGTGGGGACAACAGACCGGATAGGGATTGATTGAATATGTCCGTAAACCGACAAGCCAGCTGGTCTGAGCATGCTCTGAGGCTAGGGATGCTGCCTGGGCTGGCTGCCTTGCGAGGGTTGACACGTGTAAATGTTTTACTCACGTTGGCCACGGAGAAGGAGAGCCCACAGGCTTTGGTATCGGGCTGTGTCAGTGGCACTGTATTGTCCTCAAAGCGAGCAAAGAAGTTGTTTAATTTGTCTGGGAGCAAGACGTCAATTTCCCCGACGGGGTTGGTTTTCTCTTGTAGTCCGTGATTGACTGTAGACCCCGCCACATACATCTCGTGTTTGAGCCGTTGAATTGCGTCTCTACTTTGTCTCTATACTGACGCTTTGCTTGTTTGATTGCCTTGTTTGAGGGACTGTTTCCGGTCGCCTTGCCATGATTAAAAGCGGTGGTTCGCTATTTCAGTTTTGCGCGAATGCTACTATCAAGCCACGGTTTCTGGTTAGGAAAGGTTTTAACAGTGGTTACGACATCTTCGATGCACTTGCTTATAAACTCGCTCACCGAATCAGCGTATACATCAATGTTGTTGTCTGAGGCAATCTGGAACATATCCCAGTCCACGTGATCAAAGCAATCTTGAAGTGTGGAATCCGATTGGTCAGACCAGCATTGGACAGACCTGAGCAGGCGTTTCCTGTTTTGGTTTCTGTCTACAGACTGGGAGCGACAAAATGGAGTCATGGTCAGATTTGCCGAAGACAGGTCGGGGGAGGGCTTTGTGTGAATCGTGGAAGTTAGAGTAGCAATGATCCAGAATGCTCCAGCCCGTGTTGCGCATTCGATATACTGATAGAATTTAGGAAGTCTTGTTTTCAGGTTAGCTTTGTTAAAATCCCCAGCTTCAATATATGCAGCCTTAGGATGTACGGTTTCCAGTTTATATAGAGTCCAGTGAAGTTCCTTCAGGGCCGACGTGGTATCTGCTTGGGGGAGAGGGATATACACGGCTGTCACTATAATTGAAGAGAATTCTCTTGGAAGATAATGCAGGAGGCATTTGATTGTAAGAAATTCTAGGTCAGGTGAACAAAAGAACTTGAGTTCCTGTATGTTGTTGTGATTACACCATGAGTTGTTAATCATAAGGCATACACCCCCGCCCTTCTTCTTACCAGAGAGATATTTGTTTCTGTCGGCGCGATGCAACATATGAGCCATGTTTCCGCGAAACAGAGAATGTCACAATCTCTGATGTCTCTCTGGAAGGAGACTCGTGCCCTAATTTCGTCCACCTTGTTATCTAGAGATTGGACATTGGAGAGTAATATACTCGGGAGCGGTGGATGGTGTGCTCGCCTTCTGAGTCTGACCAGTAGGACGCTCCGTCTGTCTCTCCTGCAGCGACCACGTTGATTTGGGTCGGCCTCTGGGATCAGATCCAATGTCCAGGGTGGAGGTCCGAACAAAGGATCCACTTCGGCAAAGATTCCTGGTTGTAATGTTGGTAAGTTGACATTGCTTTTATATCCAATAGTTCTTCCCGGTTGTATGTAATAACAATTTAGATTTTCTGGGATAACAATGTAAGAAATAATACACAAAAAACAAATAACTGCATAGTTTCCTAAGTACCTGAAGCGAGGCGATCATCTCTATCGGTGTCATCTTGCTATTCATCTTTCACTTCTCCCACATTTGCTTGTATGACAAGGTGGATGTATAGCCTATCAGAGAGTTCAAATTGATCATAATTACTGAATGTGTGATAATGCTTACTGGGGTTTAGGATCTCCAGACTGATGGACTAGAACATAAACAATTTAGAAGAATGAGAAACTACATGAACAAGGTGACATCAAAGCTTTGTGGAAAACTGCATAACAGGGCTTTGACTAGTGGCTTGACAACCTTCTGACAAGATGGCGCCGACAGACACTCTGATTCTAACTCCAAAGCAACGTTGCAGTATTTTGTGTTTTATTTCTTACGCTATTAGCCCAGAACGTTTTTTGTGTTATTACGTATAGCCGGTGTCATAAATCCGATATAAAAGCTGCGGTAACTCACCAGCATTACAACCAGGAATACGACTTTACCGAATTGGATCTGAATTGGATCCTTTGTTCACACCCGCCAAGGTAATTGAACTTATCCCAGAGGCTGCTCAAGATAACGCCGGCCAAGAAGAGGTATTCGGAGTGGACTTCTAGTGAAGAAGAACCATCCAAATACCACTGATGCTAACGCATTGACTGTAGTAATCGCACTGGGAAAACACTCGACCACTGCTATTCTCTTTTCTGGGTTGCTGTATCACATCCGGCCATGATTGGGAGTCTCACAGGACAGCGCACAATTGGCCCAGCATCGTCTGGGTTTGGCTGAGGTAGGCCGTCATTGTAAATAAGAATTTGTTCTGACTTGCCTAGTTAAAAATAAAAGGTTAAATAAAAAAGAAATATAAAAAATACAAAGCCTTCCCCCGCTCTCCCTTAGTCAAATCAGATCATGACTCCATTTTGCTCCTCCCTTCATATATGTAGAAACTCAAACAGGAAGGATTTTATTTGAACATTCAACGTTTAATTCTTGAACGATAAATTCTTGAACAGCTGAAAAGTTCTACAGCTGCACCATCGAGAGCATCCTGACGGGTTGCATCACCGCCTGGTATAGCAACTGTTCGGCCTCCGACCGCAAGTCACTACAGAGGGTAGTGCGTAAGGCCAAGTACATTAATGGGCCTCTATAACAGTTGGTGTCAGAGGAAGGCCCCAAAATTGTCCAATGACTCCAGCTACCCTAGTCATAGCCTGTTCTCTCTGCTACTGCATGTCAAGCGGTACCGGAGTGCCAAGTCTAAGAGGCTTCTTAAAAACCTCTTGAGTGTAGGGGGCAGTTTTTTGATGTTTGGATGAAAAACGTACTCAAATGAAACTGTCTATTTCTCAGGCCCAGAATCTAGAATATGCATATAGTTCAGATAGGGATAGAAAACACTCTAAAGTTTCCAAAACTGTCAAAATATTGTCTGTGAGTATAACAGAACGGATATTGCAGGTGAAAACCTGAAGGAAAATCCAACCCGGAAGTGCTGTTTTTCCTGAAAGCTCCCTGTTCCATTGCCTGCCTTCGTTCCATTTAAAGGGATATCAACCAGATTCCTTTTCCTATGGCTTCCCCATGGTGTGAACAGTCTTTAGACATAGTTTCAGGCCTTTATTTTGAAAAATTAGCGAGAAAGATCAAATTGTGTCATTGTATGGCTAGGTGCCAGCAGTGTTTTGCAAGCGCAACAGTTTGGAGAATACTTTCTCTCTCTCTCCTATTGAAGAAGCTACAGTCCCGGTTGAAATATTATCGATTATATTTTGGAAAAAAACATGAGGATTGATTAAAAAAAAACATTTGACATGTTCCTACGAACTTTACGGATACTATTTGGAATTTTCATCTGCTCCGTCGTGACCGCTCAAGCCTGTGGATTTCTGAACATAACGCGCCAACCAAATGGAGGTATTTTGGATATAAAAATAATCTTTATGGAACAAAAGGAACATTTTTTGTTTAACTTTGAGTATCGTGAGTGCAAGCATCCGAAGATCAAAGGTAAGCGATTAATTTTATTGCTTTTCTGACTTTCGTGACCAATCTACTTTGCTGCTAGCTGTTTGTAATGTTTTGTCTACTGAGAGAGATGCCTTACATAAACGCTTGGTATGCTTTGCCCAAAAAGCTTTTTTGAAATCTGACACGCCAGGTGGATTAACAACAAGCTAAGCTGTGTTTTGCTATATTGCATTTTTGTCATTTAATTTGAATTTGGGGCTCTGCAATTTGACGAAAATGATCCCGGTAACGGGATGGGTGCATCAATTAACAGCTTCTACCCCCAAGCCATACGACTCCTGAACAGCTAATCAAATGGCTGCCCAGACTACTTGCATTGTCCCCAACCCACATTTTTACGCTGCTGCCACTCTCTGTTTCTTATCCATGCATAGTCACTTTACCTCTACCTACATGTACATATTACCTCAATTACCTTGACTAACCAGTGCAACGCACATTGATTCTGTACCGGTACCCCCTGTATATAGCCTCGCTACTGTTATTTTTTTACTTCAGTCTATTTTAGCAAATACTTGGACTTTTTTTCTTAAAACGGTCAACCCTCTAATAACTCATAATTCATCTGTCAACCCTCTAATAACTCATAATGCATCTGTCAACCCTCTCATAAGTCATAATGCATCTGTCAACCCTCTAATAACTCAGACTGCATATGTCAACCCTTTAATAACTCAGACTGCATCTGTCAACCCTCTAATAACTCATAATGCATCTGTCAACCCTCTAATAACTCATAATGCATCTGTCAACCCTCTAGTAACTCAGACTGTATATGGTCTCTGACCAATTCCTATTGCTCTGAGTGCATCCCCAATGGAACCCTATTCCCTGTAGTGCATTACTTAGTGCCATGGCCCATAGGGCTCTATTCAGAAGTTGTGAACTATTAAGGGAATAGGGGGCGATTCCGGACTCATCCTGTACGTTGATTTTCTACTCAGGGAAAGATTGTGGTTGACATGTCACCCCTGTCCCCCAGATCCTCAATTTACGTTATAATAAATATAGTAAAACAGCTTTTTCAGGCTAAACAAGTGTGAAAGAGCAATTTTCACATCCCTCTCTCTCAAATGCGTTGGGGGGGGGGGGGGGGGGTATTTGGTTCTCTGTCTGTTTTATTTCTGAGGCCATTTTCCTTACATTGGCTGATAATACTTGTTGTTGAAGTTGTTTTTATAGTCATAGTAGCGTATTGATTGCTGAAAAATGCATTTGTGGAGGAAGCACGGCCATTACCCACACACGTAGCTCCAGCAAGGAGCTAGAACCAAGGCAGCAGCGAACTGAGAGTGAGGGATATTCATGAGGACACAGATGTGAGTTATATCTGGAACACTAGCTACCTCTTTCATCTCCCATTAGTAAGCTGCAATATCTCGTTGCCATAATGTTACTCTCAAAAATGTCAAATGTTGTAGATTTATCTGCACAATCTACTGTCCTTAAAAGAGTATAGTCCTCACACACATAGGGAGATACAGACAATTCACAGAGTGATTCACTATATCACATCAAGCAGAGTTGTCTCCACCAGCTACTGCTCCTTGGAATTAGTGCTGCAATTATTTCCAGTGAAATGAGTTCTATCCAAAACTGTGCAGTTTACTCTGACCTCTGATGCCCACGCTACACGTTCCTCAAGAGATATTTGTTTGCAGGCGTTGTTTTTGAACAGCCCATCTTTGCAACGTCTGTTACACTTGGTTGAACTGAGTGCTTAACAGCCTCTTAAATGTAATGGCGAAATGTAGATTTCCGCCTAAATAGACATACCCAAAGGTAACTGCTATTCATGTGTAATTACATGATACTGAAATGCCAAGGCTTGGTATATTTGGAAAGATGACATCTGGGTGATTATAAGAAAATGATCTGAAGATAGATAGATAGGAGTTACATAGTTCAGAAAAGTTTTTATTTTTTATTTTTGAAAGTCATCTTTCATTGACAAGCTACAGTATATGTGAATTATTGATGACTAGAGCTGGAAACACATCAGATGGCTTCCACAACATGTGAACAAAGCAGGAAAAAAAGGGGATCGATAGACCTAACAATGTTGCAGTAAGTGGTGTCAGGTGTGGTCATGGGACATTTCCAAGTGTCACTAAACCTCTCCAAAGTGGTATATGTCTGTAAATGAGATAATTCCGGTGCTATTGCATATTTGTAATCCTTAAATGCCATTTGTTCAGTATAAAAACTACATGTCTACAACACCAACCTCTCTCAAACATTGTGGTGATGTCGGGGGACCTATGGGGATATCCAAGTGATTTTTCAACCTCTCCAAAGTGCCTGTTTATCCAAGGCATATCTAATGTATTAAACAAATGAACTGTTTACAAAAACAATATAAAAGCAACAGATATACATAAAATAAAAATAAATAAAATAAACTCAAACATGGGTTACACACCTGTCCTTCACTAAAAAAGGAGCATAGAAAGAAGCTGAACTATTTACAAATGTCTTTCAGGTTCGTTTTACATCCCAGGAACACATGATTAGATTTCACTTTCAACATAGCTTGTGCATGTCATGATAGGATTTGAAGCAGGAAACAAAAAGCAAACTGATATTTCATCCTCCCCCTGTGTTTTGTGCAATGCTTGCAGTTCTTCCTTTTGTCTTTTGGTATGTGTGTTGGATAGTGGCGCTCACCTTGAGTGAGGGGTCTTGTGATGGTTGTGAGGTTGCTTTGGACCCCCAATTCAGCCATTTCCAACACCAGCTGCTCTCAGAAGGTCAACTGGGAGAGAGGGGTTTGACCTTTGGCTTTGGCCATCTGCTTCTGGAGAATGAAAGCGATAGTCATTTAGTTCATGCGATGGTTCACGCTTTCAGTTTTGCGCAAATTCTGCCTTCTATACACGGTTTCTGGATAGGGTAGGTTTTAATAGTCACAGTCGGTACAACATATCCTATACACTTCCTGATAAACTCACTCACCGTATCAGTTTATTCGTTCTCTGAAGCTATTCGGAACATATCCCAGGCCTCGTGATCAAAACAATCTTGAAGCGTGGATTCCGATTGGTCAGACCAGCATTGAATAGTCCTTCGCACAGGCACTTCCTGTTTGAATATCTGCCAATAGGAAGGGAAGAGCAAAATGGTGTCATGGTCCGATTTCCTGAAGGGAGAGCAGGGGAGGGCCTTGTAGGCATCGCGGAAGTTGGAGTAACAGTGGTCGAGTGTTTTAGCAGCGCGAGTACTACAGTCGAAATGTTGGTAGAACTTCTGCAGCCTTTTCCTCAAATCCCCAGCTACAATAAATGTAGCCTCATGTGATTTCCAGTTTGCATAAAGTCCAGTGAAGTTCTTTGAGGGCCATTGTGGTGTTGGCTTGAGGGGGGGTGTCGGGTTTTTGACTTCATTAAACAGTTTAAAATCAGATTACATAATTTCACAAATAGTTTAATCTTTACTCATTCATTTTTATACAACAATTAGATGCAAGCCTCACAACTGAGACTCTTGTATAAACAGAGTTATGGTAATGTGGCTGAATTATCTTTCTTGAGGTCACCAAATTGTACCAAACGGACAAGTTCGTAGCTGGCTACTTCACCGACCGTTTATACCTTCTCCAGAACATGAATATTGTTCAATTCCCAAGTTCTGTGATGTGGAAGAACATAAATTGAACATAAATTGGCGCCGACAGAGATGGCCGCCTCGCTTCGCGTTCCTAGGAAACTATGCAGTTTTTTGTTTTTTTACGTATTATTTCTTACATTAGTACCCCAGGTCATCTTAGGTTTCATTACATACAGTCGAGAAGAACTACTGAATATAAGATCAGCATCAACTCACCATCAGTACTACCAAGAATATGTTTTTCGCGACGCGGATCCTGTGTTCTGCCTTACAAACAGGACAACGGAGTGGATTCCATGCAGCGACCCAAAAAAAAAAAAACTCCGAAAAAGAGGGAAACAAGGCGGTCTTCTGGTCAGACTCCGGAGACGGACACACCGTGCACCACTCCCTAGCATTCTTCTAGCCAATGTCCAGTCTCTTGACAACAAGGTTGATGAAATCCGAGCAAGGGTAGCATTCCAGAGGGACATCAGAGACTGTAACGTTCTTTGCTTCACGGAAACGTGGCTCACTGGAGAGACTCTATCCGAAGCGGTGCAGCCAACGGGTTTCTCCACGCATTGCGCAGACAGAAACAAACATCTTTCTGGTAAGAAGAGGGGCGGGGGCGTATGCCTTATGACTAACGTGACATGGTGTGATGAAAGAAACATACAGGAACTCAAATCCTTCTGTTCACCTGATTTAGAATTCCTCACAATCAAATGTAGACCGCATTATCTACCAAGAGAATTCTCTTCGATTATAATCACAGCCGTATATATCCCCCCCCAAGCAGACACATCGATGGCTCTGAACAAACTTTATTTAACTCTTTGCAAACTGGAAACCATTCATCCGGAGGCTGCATTCATTGTAGCTGGGGATTTTAACAAGGCTAATCTGAAAACAAGACTCCCTAAATTTTATCAGCATATCGATTGCGCAACCAGGGGTGGAAAGACCTTGGATCATTGTTACTCTAACTTCCGCGACGCATATAAGGCCCTGCTCCGCCCCCCTTTCGGAAAAGCTGACCACGACTCCATTTTGTTGATCCCTGCCTACAGACAGAAACTAAAACAAGAGGCTCCCACGCTGAGGTCTGTCCAACGCTGGTCTGACCAAGCTGACTCCACACTCCAAGACTGCTTCCACCACGTGGACTGGGACATGTTTCGTATTGCGTCAGACAACAACATTGACGAATACGCAGATTTGGTGTGTGAGTTCATTAGAACGTGCGTTGAAGATGTCGTTCCCATAGCAACGATTAAAACATTCCCTAACCAGAAACCGTGGATTGATGGCAGCATTCGCGTGAAACTGAAAGCGCGAACCACTGCTTTTAATCAGGGCAAGGTGTCTGGTAACATGACCGAATACAAACAGTGCAGCTATTCCCTCCGCAAGGCTATCAAACAAGCTAAGCGTCAGTACAGAGACAAAGTAGAATCTCAATTCAACGGCTCAGACACAAGAGGCATGTGGCAGGGTCTACAGTCAATCATGGACTACAGGAAGAAATCCAGCCCAGTCACGGACCGGGATGTCCTGCTCCCAGGCAGACTAAATAACTTTTTTGCCCGCTTTGAGGACAATACAGTGCCACTGACAAGGCCTGCAACGAAAACATGCGGTCTCTCCTTCACTGCAGCCGAGGTGAGTAAGACATTTAAACGTGTTAACCCTCGCAAGGCTGCAGGCCCAGACGGCATCCCCAGCCGCGCCCTCAGAGCATGCGCAGACCAGCTGGCCGGTGTGTTTGAGGACATATTCAATCAATCCCTATACCAGTCTGCTGTTCCCACATGCTTCAAGAGGGCCACCATTGTTCCTGTTCCCAAGAAAGCTAAGGTAACTGAGCTAAACGACTACCGCCCCGTAGCACTCACTTCCGTCATCATGAAGTGCTTTGAGAGACTAGTCAAGGACCATATCACCTCCACCCTACCTGACACCCTAGACCCACTCCAATTTGCTTACCGCCCAAATAGGTCCACAGACGATGCAATCTCAACCACACTGCAAACCGCCCTAACCCATCTGGACAAGAGGAATACCTATGTGAGAATGCTGTTCATTGACTACAGCTCGGCATTCAACACCATAGTACCCTCCAAGCTCGTCATCAAGCTCGAGACCCTGGGTCTCGACCCCGCCCTGTGCAACTGGGTACTGGACTTCCTGACGGGCCGCCCCCAGGTGGTGAGGGTAGGCAACAACATCTACTCCCCGCTGATCCTCAACACTGGGGCCCCACAAGGGTGCGTTCTGAGCCCTCTCCTGTACTCCCTGTTCACCCACGACTGCGTGGCCACGCACGCCTCCAACTCAATCATCAAGTTTGCGGACGACACAACAGTGGTAGGCTTGATTACCAACAACGACGAGACGGCCTACAGGGAGGAGGTGAGGGCCCTCGGAGTGTGGTGTCAGGAAAATAACCTCACACTCAACGTCAACAAAACTAAGGAGATGATTGTGGACTTCAGGAAACAGCAGAGGGAACACCCCCCTATCCACATCGATGGAACAGTAGTGGAGAGGGTAGCAAGTTTTAAGTTCCTCGGCATGCACATCACAGACAAACTGAATTGGTCCACTCACACAGACAGCATTGTGAAGAAGGCGCAGCAGCGCCTCTACAACCTCAGGAGGCTGAAGAAATTTGGCTTGTCACCAAAAGCACTCACAAACTTCTATAGATGCACAATCGAGAGCATCCTGGCGGGCTGTATCACCGCCTGGTACGGCAACTGCTCCGCCCACAACCGTAAGGCTCTCCAGAGGGTGGTGAGGTCTGCACAACGCATCACCGGGGGCAAACTACCTGCCCTCCAGGACACCTACACCACCCGATGTCACAGGAAGGCCATAAAGATCATCAAGGACATCAACCACCCGAGCCACTGCCTGTTCACCCCGCTATCATCCAGAAGGCGAGGTCAGTACAGGTGCATCAAAGCTGGGACCGAGAGACTGAAAAACAGCTTCTATCTCAAGGCCATCAGACTGTTAAACAGCCACCACTAACGTTGAGTGGCTGCAGCCCACACACTGACTCAACTCCAGCCACTTTAATAATGGGAATTGTTGGGAAATGATGTAAATGTATCACTAGCCACTTTAACTATGCCACTTTGTTTACATACTCATCTCATATGTATATACTGTACTCGATACCATCTACTGTATCTTGCCTATGCTGCTCTGTACCATAACTCACTCATATATCCTTATGTACATATTCTTTATCCCCTTACACTGTGTACAAGACAGTAGTTTTGGAATTGTTAGTTAGATTACTTGTTGGTTATTACTGCATTGTCGGAACTAGAAGCACAAGCATTTCGCTACACTCGCATTAACATCTGCTAACCATGTGTATGTGACAAATAAAATTTGATTTGATTTGATTTGGAAGGAGTTCCTTTGTTCTCTCTATTTAAACTAACTCTCTCTTATACTCTGTCCATGAGGAGAGAACTCCTAGGAATTTATTACCTGCCTAACAGAGCCTGTTGGTAGGGTGAAGACAGCGAGGCGGTGAGAGATAGAGGGGTGGTGCTCGCTGTACCCAAAGAGTGCCACGTCATGATAGGGGATAGACACGGCCGTGACTATAACCAAAGGTCTGCATATAACCAAACGGTCTGCATTTGATTGTGAGGTATTCTAGGTCGGGTGAACAAAAGGACTTGAGTTTCTGTATGTTATCACAATCACACCATGAGTCGTTAATCATGAAACATTCACCCCCACCCTTCTTCCCAGAGAGATATTTCTTCCTGTCTGTGTGATGAACTGAGAACCCAACTGGCTGTACCGACTCAGACAGTATATCTCAAGAGTGCCATGTTTCTGTGAGACAGACTATGTTAATGTCTCTCTGGAAAGAAACCCTCGCCCTGAGCTCGTCAACTTTATTATCCAGAGACTGAACATAAGCGAGTAATATACTCGGAAGCGGTGGGTGGTGTGCGCGCTTCCTAAGTCAGACTAGAAGACCACTCCGAGTACCTCTCCTCCGCCGGTGTTGTTTTGGGTCGGCTTCTGGAATCAGTTAGAACCTGTTGAGTGTAGGGGGCAGTATTTTGATTTTGGATGAAAAACGTACCCAAATATAACTGCCTATTTCTCAGGCCTAGAATCTAGAATATACATATAATTGTCAGATTAGGATAGAAAACTTTTCTAAAACTGTCAAAATATTGTCTGTGAGTATAACAGAACTGATATTGTATGCGAAAACCTGAGGAATATTCAACCAGGAAATGGCCTCTATTTTGAAAGCTCCATGTTCCATTGAAATAGAGGCCATTTATCCCTCCATTTAAAGGGATATTAACCAGATTACTTTTCCTACGGCTTCCCCATGTTGTGAACAGTCTTTAGACATAGTTTCAGGCTTTTATTTTGAAAAATTAGTGAGAAATATCCATCGCGTCAGTATATAGCTGGGTGACCCCAAAATGTTGCTTGTGCAACAGTTTGGAGCAGCCATTGTGTCTCTCTCTCCTATTGACAAAGCTAAAGTCCCGGTTGATATATTATCGATTATATATTGAAAAAACAACCTGAGGATTGATTATAAAAAACACTTGACATGTTTCTGTGGACATTATGGATACTATTTGAAATTTTCGTCTGCGATGTCGTGAAAGCTCGTGCCTGTGGATTTCTGAACATAACGCACCAAATGGAGGTAGTTTGGATATAAAAAATCTTTATGGAACAAAAGGATAATTTATTGTGTAACATTTATTGTGTAACATTTATTGTGTAACATTAATTTATTGTGTAACATTTATTGTGTAATTTATTGTGTAACATTTATTTAAAGCATAGCAGTGTAAACAGACAACACAGAGTTACACATGGAGTAAACAATTAACAAGTCAATAACACAGTAGAAAAAAAGAGAGTCTATATACATTGTGTGCAAAAGGCATGAGGTAGGCGAATAATTACAATTTTGCAGATTAACACTGGAGTGATACATTATCAGATGGTCATGTACAGGTAGAGATATTGGTGTGCAAAAGAGCAGAAAAGTAAATAAATAAAAACAGTATGGGGATGAGGTAGGTAAAATTGAGTGGGCTATTTACCAATAGACTATGTACAGCTGCAACGATTGGTTAGCTGCTCAGATAGCAGATGTTTGAAGTTGGTGAGGGAGATAAAAGTCTCCAACTTCAGCGATTTTTGCAATTCGTTCCAGTCACAGGCAGCAGAGAACTGGAACGAAAGGCGGCCAAATGAGGTGTTGGCTTTAGGGATAATCAGTGAGATACACCTGCTGGAGCGCGTGCTACGGGTGGGTGTTGCCATCGTGACCAGTGAACTGAGATAAGGCGGAGCTTTACCTAGCATGGACCTGTAGATGACCTGGAGCCAGTGGGTCTGGCGACGAATATGTAGCGAGGGCCAGCCGACTAGAGCATACAGGTCGCAGTGGTGGATGGTATAAGGTGCTTTAGTAACAAAACGGATGGCACTGTGATAAACTGCATCCAGTTTGCTGAGTAGAGTGTTGGAAGCTATTTTGTAGATGACATCGCCGAAGTCGAGGATCGGTAGGATAGTCAGTTTTACTAGGGTAAGTTTGGCGGCGTGAGTGAAGGAGGCTTTGTTGCGGAATAGAAAGCCGACTCTAGATTTGATTTTAGATTGGAGATGTTTGATATGAGTCTGGAAGGAGAGTTTACAGTCTAGCCAGACACCTAGGTACTTATAGATGTCCACATATTCAAGGTCGGAACCATCCAGGGTGGTGATGAAAACACCATTATCAACGTCAACAGTGAAGAGGCGACTCCGGGATGTTGGCCTTCTAGGCAGAGTTCCTTTAGTGTCTGTTTTTTTTGTCCATCTTTTCTTTATTTTGTCCAGTCTGAGTTATGGCTTTTTCTTTGCAACTCTGCCTGAGGGTGAGGGTACCGACACTCCCGAAGTAGGTTATCCAGACGGATGGCCATTGCGATGAGTGTGTCCAAGGGGAGGTTGTTGTCTCGACATGCCAGTTCCGTCTGGACCTCCTTGCGTAATCCTCTTCTGAACAGCGTACGGAGCACCGGTTCATTCCAGCCGCTGGATGCTGCTACTGTCCGGAAAGTGAGTGGTCATCCTGCCGTAGATGATAGAAGATACCTCTGAACAAAGACATGAACCCCTAATACAAAGCCAGCTCCTCCTCTCCTCTCTCCCAGACGGCCGTAGCCCACTCCAATGCCCGCACAGTCAGCAAAGAAATAACCGTGGCAACCTTGGACCTCTCATTGCTTCTTTAGGCAGCACCTCACCATGACTCTCACTGCTTCTTTAGGCAGCACCTTACCATGACTCACCTTGGTTCTTCAGTCAGCACCTCACCATGACTCACCTTGCTTCACAATGACCTCACCAAAATTGTGCGTTCTTAATTAATTCACATATTATTTTACACTTCCACCTTTCTGTGTTCCGACTTTCCTTAGATGATGAACAACATGATGAACAACATGCATGCTAGTGCAGCAGCACACATAGGTCTGATTTGACATTGTATTTTACAATTGATGCATCCCAAATGGCACCCTATTTCATAAATCATGCACTACTTTTGACCAGATCCCATAAGACCCGATGAGCGCTGGTCTAAAGTAGTGCATTATAAAGGGAATAGGGTGCTTTTGGGACAGATTCATAGTGACAGCTAGTAAGGAAGTGGTGCCCCCAGCCATGTCATGTCACAGTGAGTTACAGTCAGACAGAAATAGGTACTGGAGAAGAGGAAGGTGAAGGAGAGAGGAATAGAAGAGAATAGAGGAGAGGAGAGGAGAGGAGGAAAGAGGGAGGTGGAAGAGAGGAGAGGAGAGGAGAGGAGGAAAGAGGGAGGTGGGGAGAGGAGAGGACAGGAGAAGAGGAAAGAGGGACGTGGAAGAAAGGAGAAGAGAAGAGGAAAGAGGGAGGTGGAAGAGAGGAGAGGAGAGGAGAAGAGGAAAGAGAGGTGGAGGTGAGGAGAGGAGAGGAGAAGAGGAAAGAGAGGTGGAGGTGAGGAGAGGAGAGGAGGAAAGAGAACATGTCATCCTGACTTAAGGTCAAGAGCACAAAGGGGATTCATGGGAGAGAACTGAGCAGCCTACCTACTGGTTCACATAACCCCTTATCTATGCTGTATCACATGATACTGTATAATGTACTGTACATAGAACATGTATGTTGTTAGAAATTGTCCAAAGGAGTAAGGACTAAGCAGTCTAACTACTGGATCACATGACCTTGTACTCTACGGAAAAACGCTGTGGTAGTGTTTGGCTAATATGCTGATGCATAACACATTTAATATACCATTTATATTTTTGTTAGCATTTAGTTCATAATAACAGACATAGAACATTTATTTTATTTAACCTTTATTTTAACAGGGAGTTACGTAAGCCCAATACTCTTGGAAATATCTTGTTTGAACAACTTAGTGTCTCGTTTGAACGACTTAGTATCTAATTTTAAGAATTTATTATCTAATTATGAATGACTTCATCTTTCCCGAGTCTGCCGTCTGGTCTTGGCGATGCATAGAAAAAACAGTAAGTATATTCCTTATTCAGCCGCAAGAGAATATAAACATTTTTTATGTCCCGTCGATAGGATAGTCTCTAACAGAGCTCATCCAATTTGTCCTCCAGTGACTGCATGTTCGCCAATACAACAGAGGACAACTGTAGTCTATTTGCTCTCCGACGTGGTCACATCAGGATGCCGCCTCGCCTGCATCTCTTTCGCCACCATTTCCTCTTTTGAGTCCCGGGGATTATGGCCTGGTCCAGTCACACCCTGATCTGGTTCACCTATCTCCACCCCCTCCAGGTGTCGCCCATCTTCCCCATTATCGATGGTGCATTTAAATCAAATCAAATCAAATTGTATTAGTCAAATGCGCTGAATACAACAGGTGTAGACCTTGAAATGCTTGAAATGCTTACTTACAAGCCCCTAAACAACAATGCAGTTTAAAAAATACGGATAAGAATAAGAAACAAAAGTAACAAGTAATTAAAGAGCAGCATTAAAATAACAATAGGGACACCATACACCGGTACAGAGTCAATGTGCGGGGGCACCGGTTAGTTGAGGTAATATGTACATACTGTATGGGTATTAAAGTGACTATGCATAGATGATAACAATGGAGAGTAGCAGTGGTGTACAAGGGGGGGGGGGGGGGGGGCAATGCAAATAGTCTGGGTAGCCATTTTATTAGGTGTTCAGGAGTCTTTTGGCTTGGGGGTAGAAGCTGTTTAGGAGCCTCTTGGGCCTAGAATTGGCGCTCCGGTACTGCTTGACGTGCGGTAGCAGAGAGAACAGTCTATGACAATTTTTTAGGGCCTTCCTCTGACACTGCCTGGTATAGAGGTCATGGATGGCAGGAAGCTTGGCCCCAGTGATGTACTGGGCCGTATGCACTACCCTCTGAAGTGCCTTGCGGTTGGAGGCTTAGCAGTTTCCATATCAGGCAGTGATGCAACCAGTCAGGATGCGCTTGATGGTGCAGATGTAGAACCTTTTGAGGATCTGAGGACCCATGCCAAATCTTTTCAGTCTCCTGAGGGGCAATAGGTTTTGTCGTGCCCTCTTCAAAACTGCCTTGGTGTGCTTGGACCATATTAGTTTGTTGGTGATGTGGACACCAAGGAACTTGAAGCTCTCAATCTTCTCCACTGCAGCTCTGTCGATGAGAATGGGTGTGTGCTCGGTCCTCTTTTTCCTGTAGTCCACAATCATCTCCTTTGTCTTGATCACATTGAGGGAGAGGTTGTTGTCCACGCACCACATGGCCAGGTCTCTGACCTCCTCCCTAATGGCTGTCTCATCGTTTTTGGTGATCAGGCCTACCACTGTTGTGTCATCGGCAAACTTAATGATGGTATTGGAGTCGTGCCTGGCCGTGCAGTCATGAGTGAACAGGGAGTACAGGAGGGGACTGAGCACACACCAATTATGGGCCCCCTTGTTGAGGATCAGCGTGGCGGATGTGTCGTTACCTACACTTACCACCTGGGGGCAGCCATCAGGAAGTCCAGGATCCAGTTGCAGACGGAGGTGTTTAGTCCCAGGGTCCTTAGCTTAGTGATGAGTTTTGAGGGCACTATAGTGTTGAACGCTGAGCTGTAGTCAATGAACAGCATTCTCACATAGGTGTTCCTTTTGGCCAGGTGGGAAAAGGCAGTGTGGAGTGCGATAGAGACTGCATCATCTGTGGATCTGTTGGTGCGGTATGCAAATTGGAGTGGGTCTAGGGTTTCTGGGATAATGTTGATGTGAGCCATGACAAGTCTTTCAAAGCACTTCATGGCTACAGACGTGAGTGCTACGGGTCGTTTTGTCATTTAGGCAGGTTACCTTAGTGTTCTTGGGCACAGGCAATTAAAACACGTTGGTATTACAGACTCGGACAGGGAGAGGTTAAAAACTTTGGTGAAGACACTAGCCAGCTGGTCAGCGCATGCTTGTAGTACACGTCCTGGCAATCTGTTCGGCCCTTTCTAGTCTGTAATGGTTTGCTAGCCCTGCCACATCTGACGAGCGTCAGAGCTGGTGTAGTAGGATTCGATCTTAGTCCTGTATTGATACTTGTCTGTTTGATGGTTCGTTCTTCCGGGTTAGAGTCTCGCTCCTTGAAAGTGGCAGCTCTAGCCTTTGTTCACTGTTTGTCTGTTGCCAGTCTGTCTTGTCAAGGCTACTAGCGTTTTAACCTGTACTGTTTCTTGTTAGTTCCTGTTTTCTAGTTCTCCCGGTTTTGACTATTCTGCCTGCCCTGACCCTAAGCCTGCCTGCCATTTCATACCTGTTGAAACTGCCCCGGATTACTGACCCCTGCCTGCCCTGACCCTGAGCCTGCCTGCCTGCTGTTCTGTACCTTATGCACTCTGCCCTGGATTACTGACCTCTGCCTGCCCTTGACCTGTTGTTTTCCTGCTCCCTGTTTTGTAAATAAATGTTTGTTATTTCGAACTGTCTGCATCTGGGTATTATCCTGAGGTCTGATAGTAGGAACTGGCCATGACTGACCTAGTTGACTCTAAAGATTGGAAGTCTGTCCAATGGCCAGGGTTTTTAATGCTACTGCCATGGACCTGTTAGATATAATGGTTTTATTATTATCCTAATGGTACCTACATCCTTTAGACTTGGCTTACCTTAATGTGTTGCAGGCATCTCTCTAATCCCTCCGTCTCCAACCAGTAGCTGTTCTTCACTTCGGTCACATGCACAGTCTCCTGGGAGAGGATCAGGTGGGAAGCAGAGTCCAGGATGGTGCAAGAGCCTAAGGAAGCACAGTGGCCTGGCGAATCAAACCATGCGTCTCCTTATACGATCAGTGATGGCCTCTGTGTGCTGGGTCCACATGTGGTTAACCTTTAGCACAATGTAGATGAGCTGTTGGTTAGCGGACTGTCACAGCAACATGGAGAGCAGGCTGAGGAGGTGACATATTTCCACAAATATGGAGTGGGAGCCGCCAGTAAGGAAGGCTGCTGATGGCACCAACAGATTCCCTGCTAACAACTTTCCCATTCTAGTCTGGGACTCCCACTTCTTCCTGTGGCCCACAACACACGGTCTCCATGGTGATGGCCAAACCGATTATTTTCAGGGATGAATTGTTGACACTTGCTCGACATCCTGGCTCATCTCAGACATTGAACAACTTCTTCAGCTTGCTATCAAAGACGATGTATTTCAGATCTTGCATACACTCTTCGATAGTATATCTTGGCTCGCACTGTGATGATGGTGATTCTGAGCTCTCAGTTTCATACAGAGAGTTCTGGTCTTCACTGATCTCACGCTCCATCAGCTCCGTCTGTGGAGTATAGGGGCAAGACTCGGTTGAATACTGATGGTCATGTGTGCAATCTAGCTGGTCCCCGAGCTCTTTACTGATGGTCCCGGTGGACCTCTTTAGTGAGGGTCCCAGTGGACCTCTTTATTGAGGGTCCCGGTGGACCTCTTTATTGAGGGTCCTGGTGGATCTCTTTAGTGAGGGTCCCGGTGGATCTCTTTACTGAGGGTCCCAGTGGATCTCTTTAGTGAGGGTCCCGGTGGATCTCTTTAGTGAGGGTCCCGGTGGATCTCTTTACTGAGGGTCCCGGTGGACCTCTTTAGTGAGGGTCCCGGTGGATCTCTTTACTGAGGGTCCCGGTGGACCTCTTTAGTGAGTGTCCCGGTGGATCTCTTTACTGAGGGTCCCGGTGGACCTCTTTACTGAGGGTCCTGGTGGACCTCTTTACTGAGGGTCCCGGTGGACCTCTTCTCCACTGCAGCACAGGAACCCTCTGGCACCCAGGGGTCAGTTTGGCAAGCAGTACTAACCATTATTTGCTGATGCTAGAAATAAAATGAAGGCTTATATTAGGCTACAGTATAGTTAAATTGTTCAAGAATCACTGCATATACTGTATATTGACCATTTGATATCCAAAATTGCCTCAGGGGTGACAGATTGGAATAAACAATAGCATTAGAAATAACATGGATTTGTATGTACCTCCTCTGCACAGTCTGCCTCCTCCTGCACAGTCTGCCTCCTCCTGCACAGTCTGCCTCCTCCTGCACAGTCTGCCTCCTCCTGCACAGTCTGCCTCCTCCTGCACAGTCTGCCTCCTCCTGCACAGTCTGCCTCCTCCTGCACAGTCTCCTCTGGATAAAAACCTTTTCAGGGATGGCGGTGTGATCCTGAAAACAAATAAACGTTTCGTTAAGACAACTGAACCTGAATATATCAGTTGGTGTCAGCATACACACACACACACACACACACACACACACACACACGCAAAGCAAATACAGGGACATTTATTTTTCGGCAAGCATTAGCTACGCCAACTTCAGTCTAGAAAACATTCAGAAAACAAATCTGTCAGCAAAATGCATTTCTTGACTCTCTGAGGTGGAAGCTACCTACCAAATAACAGGGCTACACGGAGAAACTGTGTTGCAATTTTAGTTGCAGTTGAGTTGCTTGCTAATGTTAGTTACTGGGGGGTGTTACACAAAACACTTCAGGTGCAATTAGCTAGTTACCTTTAATTAGAGTTGCAACAAAGTTGTCCAGTGTCTAAGGCTAGCCAAGTCAACAACAGTCATGACTCATGGTTAACGTTACCTCAGGCTCCATTGTCTCGCATCGCCTCCTCTGTTCAGTCCAGCTTTGGCTTGACTCAGAAGTCAGTGATGTTGATGATGGTCGGTCTGTAACACCATAACCCTCGAAATGTAAAATGGAGGTGCAAGCATAGGGTTCAACGTAGGACTATGACTCCTTTCCCTTCGGAAACTCCCGGTTGCTTCATCGAAAGTGTATTTTTATTGCGAAGTCTTCCTCCGTGGGTGGAGTAATGGCTGCAGATCCTGCTAGCTCGAGCTAGCATGTCCATCCTCTTCAGGACATGGAGATACTTCTTCAAAAGTTGTGGGTCCTTGGGTAGCCGATGGTAGCTTTCCAATGTTTTTTTTGAGCCAATTCCTACAGCCTGGCGCTATACAGTTCACGTTTGAATTACTACTTGTTCTGCCATTTTTTCGTTGTCAGCATCTAACCTCACTCTCTTATATTCACTCTCCGTGCAAAAACTCAAAATCCTAAATATAGAGATGATTTTATGTTAAATGCACATGTTTAGTATTAGTGGATTGAATACATCTCTTTGTTTAGCTTTACTTCCTGAAGGGTTTCCATCCCCTTTAACTGCACCAGAAAACACCGTCGGTCAAATTATATTCTCACCAATTACATGACCCCTGAACCATACCGATTGCAGACAAATCTTTGAATCAATAAAGAGTGGTCCACAGTGTCATGACGTTGGCCTGGGGGGTTGGTTTATGACAGTCATAAATACTTCTTCCCCCTTTTTTCCTCTCTCTACCCTACTGATGTTACATTTGCAAACCCTTGGTTAACATAGAGATTCTAGGAACATCAGAAGGTGGGGGGAAATTAACTATATTCTGGTAATCCGACCAATGGAACATATGCGGTGGTACTTAATGAATATGATGTCAGTTCGGTTGTCATCTGAGACATTCTCATCAATGATAAGATTACATAAACTCTACAGTGGAAAGTCTACACATCAGAGTTATCGGATTCACGTGGAATTGTTGTTCAATTTAAATATTTGAATATGAAATTATTCGTGATGGGATGAAATGTGATTTTAGCTTCTAAAATGTGAGATTTTGGTTTTCATAAGATAGGGCTCTGCTCAATCATTGGCCCGCCCCTGTGAAGGGACATGGGCTATAAAACTTTTCAAACACGCACTCCACTCCCTTCCTATATAAGCGCTTGACGACAATGTAACCTCCTGTCTGAAGATGTGAGGATGACGGTCCTATTTCTCAGAATGGTTCAGATAATACAGAACGAAGCCAACATCAGCGTGAGATTTGGTTGCGAATGGTATGAACTTTGAACTCTTATTCACTACAGAATTGATACCTCCTAGCCGTTGAGTTAGCAACAGCAGCTGCAAACGAGGGTTAGGAAGGAACAGACAGAGTATTCCGTCTATAGTCCAACTGTAACGGTTTTCTTTTGGTGAAGGAGAGTCGGACCAAAATGCAGCGCTGTGGTTATTCATGGTTTTTAATGAAGAAAACTAGACATGAATAAACTAACAAAAAACAACAACCGTGAGAAAACCTAAACAGCCTATCTGGTGAACAACAAACACAGAGACAGGAACAATCAACCACGAAACACTCAAAGAATACGGCTGCCTAAATATGGTTCCCAATCAGAGACAACGATAAACACCTGCCTCTGATTGAGAACCACTCCAGACAGCCATAGACTATGCTAGAAACCCCTACTATAATACAAACCCAATACCTAACAAAAACCCCAAGACAAAACACACCACACACACAAAACCCATGTCACACCCTGGCCTGACCAAATTAATAAAGAAAACACAAAATACTAAGACCAGGGCGTGACACCAACGACGTTACTACAACGTATCCAATTGACAACCAGAGACTCGGTTGGGCAACACGGCCTTCCATCTACCACCAACCTTCAGAAGCGCAGAGTAAATATTTATTGCATTTTCCTTTTCCAAATGGGCGGTAATTTAGAATGCATAAGATACTGTATTTACGATAGCACAGCTTCTTCCCTTTGTTCCTCAGTCTTCCCGCTCCTTCACTCAAACCCAGCCCCTTTTCTTTTGTGTAACAAGTTGTCATATCTGTTCCGCCCTCTAGGGACGTTTTCCTTTATGACGTAATTTGTAATCAAGTGATGATTTAATTATGTGTATGTAATTCTGTGTGATTAGTTAGGTATTTAGTAAATAAATAATAAAACCCAATTTTGCATTGCTGATTCAACTTGTGAGCCAGGGTTTGTGCAGATAACTAAGAATGTACAACTTTCAGATGAGACTGAATTAAGATGACGATTAATATTGACTGCTATTGATGTGAAATATTACTAAGTCTTCAAGAGTTTATTTGGAAGATAACAGCTCTATGAATATTATTTTGTGGTGCCCGACTCTCTAGTTAATTACATTTACATGATGAGCTCAATCAGGTGATATTAATTACGGAGAAATTATTTTATAGAATAGCATGTCATATCACTTAATCCGGCATAGCCAAAGACACGACAACAGTATTGAAGGCCTTGGATATGTCATTAAACAGGGCAGTACTCTGCTTCCTCCCATCCATACCCTTTACCACATAATTTAACACCAAGCTTGTAGCAGACATGGGGTTATGACTCGTCCTGAAACAAGATTGGTGAATACTTAGTATACGTCTCATAGCCAGGAAGGATCAAGACAATTTCGAAATAGGGTTCACCACCTTTGTGGAGAGGGGCCGCCTTCCAAACCCAGGGGATAGCACCTGAGGTCACCACCTTTGTGGAGAGGGGCCGCCTTCCAAACCCAGGGGATAGCACCTGAGGTCACCACCTTTGTGGAGAGGGGCCACCTTCCAAACACTGGGGATAGCACCTGAGGTCACCACATTTGTGGAGAGGGGCCACCTTCCAAACACTGGGGATAGCACCTGAGGTCACCACCTTTGTGGAGAGGTGTTACAGTTTTCTTCCGTCGAAGGAGAGGCGGACCAAAATGCAGCGTGGTTATTTGTATACATCTTTAATAAAGATGAAAACATGAACAATACAAAACAATAAACGTAAAGTGAAAACCTAAACGGCCTTATCTGGTGCAAAACAAACACTGAGACAGGAACAATCACCCACGAAACACTCAAAGAATATGGCTGCCTAAATATGGTTCCCAATCAGAGACAACGATAAACACCTGCCTCTGATTGAGAAACACTTCAGGCAACCATAGACTTTTTTAGACAACCGCCCTAAGCCACAATCCCAATACCTACAAAAACCCCAAGACAAAACACACCACATAATCAACCCATGTCACATCCTGGCCTGACCAAAATAATAAAGAAAACACAAAATATTAAGACCAGGGAGTGACAAGAGGGGCCACCTTCCAAACCCTGGGGATAGCACCTGAGACTATCGTCAGATTAAAATGTGTGACAATGACTCCACAGTCAGGGGAGCAGAAAGCTGCAGCATGAAAGGATAAAGTAAATCAGCCCCAGTGGATCTTTCTACATCAATCTTAAGCATCTTGCACATCACAAGTAGAAAGTTGTTGAAATGAAAACAAAGATTCACTGAAACCTTTTTTTCTGTTTGTGTTATTATTTAGTATTGTACGTCATACAGTGAGATATTTCATACTGGTATTATTTAGTATTGTACATGATACAGTGAGATATTTCATACTGGTATTATTTAGTATTGTACATCATACAGTGAGATACTTCATACTGGTATTATTTAGTATTGTACATCATACAGTGAGATACTTCATACTGGTATTATTTAGCATAGTACATCATACAGTAAGATATTTCATACTGGTATTATTTAGTATTGTACATCATACAGTGAGATACTTCATACTGGTATTATTTAGTATTGTACATCATACAGTAAGATATTTCATACTGGTATTATTTAGCATAGTACATCATACAGTAAGATATTTCATACTGGTATTATTTAGTATTGTACATCATACAGTAAGATATTTCATACTGGTATTATTTAGCATAGTACATCATACAGTAAGATATTTCATACTGGTATTATTTAGTATTGTACATCATACAGTGAGATATTTCAACTTTCTACTTGTGATGAGCAAGATGCTTAAGATTGTACATCATACAGTGAGATTCTTCATACTGGTATTATTTAGCATAGTACATCATACAGTGAGATACTTCATACTGGTATTATTTAGCATAGTACATCATACAGTGAGATTCTTCATACTGGTATTATTTAGCATAGTACATCATACAGTGAGATACTTCATACTGGTATTATTTAGCATAGTACATCATACAGTGAGATACTTCATACCGTTCACTCTCTAACACAAATTATATCCTTGGACCAGAATTAAGAATAAAGGACGATCAAACATTTCTTTAGATGAGCAATCTGCTCCAAGTTCTTGCAGTGGCTATCTAAATGATTCACTCTTCTTTGGACCAAGGCTGAAGTCTCAAGCTGTTCTGAGATAGTAGGAGTTCTGAAAACCCTAGATTGATTTTCTGGATGGCCATAAATATAAATGCATGTACATACAGTAATATAAACCTAAAATAATGGTGCAATTGTAAAACGCTCCCTTAGTTGGAGGAGAATCCATATTGTAACAAGAGGAATCCTGGCATACACACCTGACTGGGGCAGACAAGTGATGGACCACGTGAATAATCAAACCCCCTGAGTTATGAATGTCGACAAAATGAAATCACTCTCAGACTAAAGCCCCCCTCTCTCCTTCTCTGCCTTTCTCCTCCCTCCCTCCCTCCCTCCCTCCCTCCCTCCCTCCCTCCCTCCCTCCCTCTACCTCTCACCACTTCGGAAAGTCTAACATCCTGTTTTCAGAAGGGAAAAGAGCTCTGACATTCAATGTATTTTCAATCTGATTTTCCTATATGTGCCACAGGTTCGCTCTATCAGATTGTTTGAATACAGGCTTACCTGGAGGCATCTAGGGCAACATCCCAAATGGCACCCTATTCCCTTTATAGTGCACTACCTGGTCAAAAGTACCTCATTATGAAGGGAATAGGGTGCCATTTGGGATGCTTCCTAGGAGGAGAGCTGAGGAGAGGGCTGATCATGATCCCCCTAACTCCCAGATGGGCTGACTCTGGCTGTGCAGTGTCACGTTTAATCTCTTAGTGCCCTTCAGAGAGCAGTGGGCCAGAGAAAGAAGAGTCCTCTCTCTCTCTCTCTCTCTCTCTCTCTCTCTCTCTCTCTCTTTCTCTCTCTCTCTCTCTCTCTCTCTCTCTCTCTCTCTCTCTCTCTCTCTCTCTCTCTCGTTCTCTCTCTCTCTCTCTCTCTCTCTCTCTATTCAATTCAAGGGGCTTTATTGGCATGGAAAACATGTGTTAACATTGCCAAAGCAAGTGAGGTAGATAATATACAAAAGTGAAATAAACAATAAAGGTTGGAGTCTGTTTGATTGAGTGTGTGGACAGTTAATACAGGTAATGAGTGGAGAACAGGAGGGCTTCTTAAAGAAAAACTAACAGGTCTGTGAGAGCCGGAATTCTTACTGGTTGGTAGGTGATCAAATACTTATGTCATAAAACAAAATGTAAATTAATTACTTAAAAATCATACAATGTGATTTTCTAGATTTTTGTTTTAGATTCCGTCTCTCACAGTTAAGGTGTACCTATGATAAAAAGTACAGACCTCTACATGCTTTGTAAGTAGGAAAACTTGCAAAATCGGTGGTGTATCAAATACTTGTTCTCCCCACTGTATATATTCACTCCCTTTGCTATGAAGTCCCTAAATAAGATCTGGTGCAACCAATTACCTTCAGAAGTCACGTAACTAGTTAAATAAAGTCCACCTGCCACATGATCTCAGTATATACAGTATACACCTGTTCTGAAAGGCCCCAGAGTTTGCAACACCACTTAGCAAGAGGAACTGTGAAGACCAAGTAGCTCTCCAAACAGGTCAAGGACGAAGCTGTGGAGAAGTACAGATCAGGGTTGAGTTATAAAAAAATATCTGAACATCCGATGGAGCACAATTAAATCCACTATTTAAAAAAAAATTAAAGAATATGGCACCACAACAAACCTGACAAGAGAGGGCCGCCCACCAAAACTCACAGACCAGGCAAGGATGGCATTAATCAGAGAGGCAACAAAAAGACCAAAGATAACCCTGAAGGAGCTGCAAAGCTCCACAGCGAAGATTGGAATATCTGTCCATAGGACCACTTTAAGCCATACACTCCACAGAGCTGGGCTTTACGGAAGAGTGGCCCGAAAAAATGCCATTGCTTAATTAAAGAAGAAAATAAGAAAACACGTTTGGTGTTTGCCAAAAGGCATGTGGGAGACTCCCCAAACAGTTGGAAGAAGGTACTCTGGTCAGGTGAGACTAAAATGTAGCTTTTTGTCCAACAAGGACAACGCTATGTCGGGCGCAAACCCAACAACTCCCATCACACAGAGGACACCATTCCTACAGTGAAGCATGGTGGTGGCAGCATCATGCTGTGGGTATGTTTTTCATCAGCAGCGACTGGGAAACTGGTCAGAATTGAAGGGATGATGGATGTCGCTAAATACAGGGAAATTCTTGATGGAAACCTGTTTCAGTCTTCCAGAGATTTGAGACTGGGACGGAGGTTCAACTTCTAGCAAGACAACGACCCTAAGCATACTGCAAAAGCAAAACTGTGGTTTTGTGGTTCAAGGGGAAACATTTAAATGTCTTGGAATGGCCTAGTCAACGCCCAGACCTCAATCCAATTGAGAATCTGTGGTATGACTTAAAGATTGCTTAAAGATTGCTGTATACCAGTGGAACCCATCCAACTTGAAGGAGCTGGAGCAGTTTTGACTTGAAGAATGGGCAAAAATCCCAGTGGCTAGATGTGCCAAGCTTATACTCCAAGAGACTTGCAGCTGTAATTGCTGCAAAAGGTGGCTCTTCAAAGTGTTGACTTTGGGGGGGTGAATAGTTATGCACGCTCAAGTTTGCTGTTTTCCTTCTCTTATTTCTTGTTTGTTTCACAATAAAACATATTTTGCATCTTCAAAGTGGAAGGCATGTTGTGTAAATTAGCTCCTCCCACATGAGACCAGAAAACGTGTTAGCTCCTCCCACCCGAGGCCAGAAGACTTGTTAGCTCCTCCCACATGAGACCAGAATACGTGTTTTAGCACCTCCCACCTGAGACCAAAAGAACTGTGTTAGCTCCTCCCGGATGAGACCAGAGACCCCCTTACTGTTCACCCCTGAAATGTAATTTCTCTGGTCTCACCTACCCATGTAGATGACCAGTGGTTCTGGTAGTGTTTGATGGTCCTGCCTGCGGAGTGAGACTCTTAGGCTTGAGACCCAAATGGCCCCCGATTCCCTATGCAGGCAACTACTTTAGACCAGGGCCAATAGGGACGCAGCCTAAGATGCAAAACAGGGGAGTTTTAGGATGACATCACATCCACATCCAGTCCTCTCAGGATGACAAAACTCAACTCCCCTGTTTTGCATTTTAGGCTGCGTCCCTATTGGCCCTGGTCTAAAGTAGTTGCCTGCATAGGGAATCGGGGGTCATCCTAGGAGCACATGGATGTGGTGTCAACCTAGGAGGACGTGGGTGTGGTATCATCCTGGGAGGACGTGGATGTGGTGTCATCCTGAGAGGACGTGGGTGTGGTGTCATCCTGAGAGGACGTGGGTGTGGTGTCATCCTGAGGGGACGTGGGTGTGGTGTCATCCTGAGAGGATGTGGATGTGGTATCATCCTGAGAGGACGTGGATGTGGTGTCATCCTGAGAGGACGTGGGTGTGGTGTCAACCTGAGGGGACGTGGGTGTGGTGTCATCCTGAGAGGATGTGGATGTGGTGTCATCCTGAGAGGACGTGGATGTGGTGCCATCCTGAGAGGACATGGATGTGGTGTCATCCTGAGTGGATGTGGATGTGGTGTCATCCTGAGAGGACGTGGATGTGGTGTCATCCTGAGAGGACGTGGATGTGGTGTCATCCTGAGAGGACGTGGATGTGGTGTCATCCTGAGAGGACGTGGGTGTGGTGTCAACCTGAGAGGACGTGGATGTGGTGTCATCCTGAGAGGATGTGGATGTGGTGTCATCCTGAGAGGACGTGGATGTGGTGCCATCCTGAGAGGACATGGATGTGGTGTCATCCTGAGTGGACGTGGATTTGATTGCCGATAGGAAATTGCATTTCTTAATGCTGTTGGTCTATCCATTGTTTACATTCCATGTATGAAGCTTAAATTGCATTCATCATATTTCCACTTTTCCTACTGATGTGTCCATCACATGAATCAGTGATTTCTGGCTCTGATAGGAGTGTGAATGAGGGTGATTCCGCATCTTGGATGGTGACTTAGGGGACAGGGGAGGAAGAGGGAGGACAAGGGTGAGGGAGGGGATCTAGTCTGGCTGTTGTTGATAGATTCATGACGGACTGGAAATAAGGATTCGTCCGCTCATCCAAATGTGTGCAGGGGAAAACATCATATCACATGGTCCTGTCTACACTGTGGAACGGTTGCAGGAAGACCTCATGTACAATCCAAACTATATGGAATATATTTGGATAATGGAAAGCTTTAGAGATAAAAAGTAAATGTTACCATTTCATCATAAAAGATAAATATATAGTGGTTCACTTAATAAACTGATAATATGGTATGTTGATTGACCATCTATACATGCATATACATGGGACAATGCAATTAAAGATTTAATTGATACAATAAAATGCATTGATCCCGTTGCAATTTCTTTATTGAGAAGTCACAAACACTGAAGCAGTTTTCATATGCTGTACGCCTGTTCAGTTTCAATCCTTGGCCAAACAAGCGTTAATCCACAGGAAGTGGATCTGGTAGTGAAACGAAGTGTGCTGTTGTGTCGTGAACAGCAGGAGGACCCTCAGTCACCCCCCATTCAGTGAACTATGTCCATGTGTAGTATGTCATTCAGTGAACTATGTCCGTGTGTATTATGTCATTCAGTGAACTATGTTCATGTGATAAACTTTCCTGAGACCTGAAAAGTTTGAGAAGTGAAAGTGAAATGTTTCCTCCCAGAGCTGTGGGCCCTTGTTTAAAGTAGTGCACTATGGGCCCTGGTCTAAAGTAGTTCACTATAGGCCCTGGTCTAAAGTAGTACACTATGGGCCCTGGTCTAAAGTAGTATACTATGGGCCCTGGTCTAAAGTAGTACACTATGTGACTATTAAAATCTATCCTAGATGGCGGGATTCGCGCAAAACTGAAAGCCACCGTATTTAATCATGGCATGATGACTGGGAATATGGCCGAATACAAACAGTGTAGTTATTCCCTCCGCAAGGCAATTAAACAAGCCAGATGTCAGTAGAGACAAAGTGGAGTCGCAATTCAACGGCTCAGACGTGTGTTTGGAAGGAACACACAACACGATGTGTTGAGAAAAAAAGGCACATCACTCCAACATCAAAACCTCATCTCAACTGTAAAGTATGGTGGAGAGAGCATCTTGGTTTGGGGCTGCTTTGCTGCCTCAGGGCTTGGACAGCTTGCTACAGTATTATCGACAGAAAAATGAATTGCCAAGTTCATCAAGACATTTTGCAGGATACTGTTAGGCTATCTGTCTGCCAATTGAAGCTCAACAGAAGTTGGGTGATGCAACAGGACAACGACCCAAAACACAGAAGTAAATCAACAACAGAATGGCTTCCACAGAAGAAAATACGCCTTCTTGAGTGGCCCAGTCAGAGTCCTGACCTCCACCCGATTGAGATGCTGTGGCATGACCTCAAGAGAGAAGTTTACACCAGAAATCACAAGAATATTGCTGAACAGAAACAGTTCTGTAAAGAGGAAGGGTCCAAAATTCTTCCTGAACGTTGTTCAGGTCTGATCCGCAACTACAGAAAACGTTTGGTTGAGGTTATTGCTGCCAAAGGAGGGTCAACCAGTTATTAAATCCAAGGGTTCACATACTTTTTCCAACCTGCACTGTGAATGTTTACACAATGTTCAATAAAGACATGAAATCGTATAATTGTTTGTGTTTTATTAGTTTAAGCAGACTGTGTTGGTCTATTGTTGTGATCTAGATGATGATCAGATAACATTTTATGACCAACTTGTCACGACTCCTACCGAAGGTGGCTCCCCTTCCTGTTCGGTTGGCGCTCGGCGGTCGTCACCGGCCTACTAGCTGCCACTGATCTTTTTCTCCCCCTCCTTGTCTGTTTATTAGTTACACCTGTGTTTAGTTAGGTTAATTAGTTGGGCTTTATTATCCAGCCTGCCCGCCTGCTGGGTGTGCGGGATTGTTTTTATACTCGCCTGTAAGTCACGGTTGTTCGTGTACGTGTGTTATTCAGGACTGTTTAGTTCCCCTGTGTTTTGGGGCATTTGTTTGAGTGGCGTTGTGTTCACCTGTGTGGTGAATAAAGAAGTATCGCTACTCTGAATTCTCTGAACCCTGCGTCTGACTTCTTCCTCCACTACACCCCAGGCATTACACAACTTAAGCAGAAGTCCACGTATTTCCAGAGGGTTCACATCCTTTTTTTTGCCACTGTAGGTGTCTGCACATTTTCAAATGTAAACTGTAATTCTCTTTTTGCTGTAAGTTACCAATTGTGTAAACATGAATACACATCTAGTTCAGAGATAATAATAGCAGCAGTTCAGACCTGAGGTTAATGAATTAAAGCAGATTAATAACAAACATTTGAGTGTTCAGCGTGGAGGCTTTGCCTTTTGTTTTTGAACAATATAACCACGATAATGAAAATCCACAATGTCAACCAGTTTACTTGTATTATGTGTGACTCTACTATATATATTTGATTGTGTCTCACAGTATATGATCACACATTTTGGGTACTTTTTTTCTACGTTAACATACAATAATATTTCAAATTAATATTCAAGGGAAATGAGCTTGAGCAAAGAGCTGGATGCGGCACGGGTGGCATTTGAGGAGGCTCTTCCAGAAAGTTATCGCACAGCATTACAATTTCAACATGTAGATAGATGTAAGTGATATTTCTTCCCATTTCCCCAGTATATTTTCAGGACAGTTGAATTGTGGGTACATACCACAATTTTGTTGTGTTGTAATTTTATTCACAGACGGATTCCCATACTATTTTTGATTTGAATAAATCCTTTATGATCAGAAGGAGCGAGCTGCAAAGTGACAGTCACCTGCTCCTGCCACTAGCCTTGCCCCTGTCCAATGGATAGAGAGGGACAACAGATGCAACATAATTCACCAAAATCCTGGACATAAATGGTCAAAGAAGGCCTCAAGCCATGGTAAGTGCTATGTACCTACTTTAGTGGTGTGTTTGTTTACGCATGTAAAATGTAACCATAATTACCATACAATGCCAGTCCTGGCTGCCTCATGTTAATTGTATATTATTGTAATCAACAGTCACAGCGGAGGACATGGACCTTACCGGAACAGGTGACCATATAGCAGTTAGTGGGGGGTGAGTACCGCCTTAAACGGAGCTTGACCCTGGGGCATCTGACCCTAAAACAGGGATTCAGAGCTCTACCCTGGGGCATCTGACCCTAAAACAGGGTTTCAGAGCTCGACCCTGGGGCATCTGACCATAAAACAGGGTTTCAGAGCTCTACCCTGGGGCATCTGACCCTAAAACAGGGTTTCAGAGCTTGACCCTGGGGCATCTGACCCTAAAACAGGGTTTCAGAGCTCTACCCTGGGGCATCTGACCCTAAAACAGGGTTTGAGAGCTCTACCCTGGGGCATCTGACCCTAAAACAGGGTTTCAGAGCTCTACCCTGGGGCATCTGACCCTAAAACAGGGTTTCAGAGCTCTACCCTGGGGCATCTGACCCTAAAACAGGGTTTGAGAGCTCTACCCTGGGGCATCTGACCCTAAAACAGGGTTTCAGAGCTCTACCCTGGGGCATCTGACCCTAAACAGGGTTTCAGAGCTTGAACGGCATCTGACCCTAAAACAGGGTTTCAGAGCTTGACCCTGGGGCATCTGACCCTAAACAGGGTTTCAGAGCTTGACCCTGGGGCATCTGACCCTAAAACAGGGTTTCAGAGCTTGACCCTGGGGCATCTGACCCTATACAGAGTTTCAGAGCTTGACCCTGGGGCATCTGACCCTGAACAGGGTTTCAGAGCATGACCCTGGGGCATGAATGTAACCTAATCCTGATTGAATGTAACCTAATCCTCTGTCTGATTGAATGTAACCTAATCCTCTGTCTGATGGGCTGTATCCTAATCCTCTGTCTGATTGGCTGTAACCTAATCCTCTGTCTGATTGACTGTAACCTAATCCTCTGTCTGATTGAATGTAACCTAATCCTCTGTCTGATTGAATGTAACCTAATCCTCTGTCTGATTGGCTGTAACCTAATCCTCTGTCTGATTGGCTGTAACCTAATCCTCTGTCTGATTGAATGTAACCTAATCCTCTGTCTGATTGAATGTAACCTAATCCTCTGTCTGATTGGCTGTAACCTAATCCTCTGTCTGATTGGCTGTAACCTAATCCTCTGTCTGATTGAATGTAACCTAATCCTCTGTCTGATGGGCTGTAACCTAATCCTCTGTCTGATTGGCTGTAACCTAATCCTCTGTCTGATTGACTGTAACCTAAGCCTCTGTCTGATTGACTGTAACCTAAGCCTCTGTCTGATTGAATGTAACCTAATCCTCTGTCTGATTGAATGTAACCTAATCCTCTGTCTGATTGGCTGTAACCTAATCCTCTGTCTGATTGGCTGTAACCTAATCCTCTGTCTGATTGAATGTAACCTAATCCTCTGTCTGATTGAATGTAACCTAATCCTCTGTCTGATTGGCTGTAACCTAATCCTCTGTCTGATTGGCTGTAACCTAATCCTCTGTCTGATTGAATGTAACCTAATCCTCTGTCTGATTGGCTGTAACCTAATCCTCTGTCTGATTGAATGTAACCTAATCCTCTGTCTGATTGAATGTAACCTAATCCTCTGTCTGATTGAATGTAACCTAATCCTCTGTCTGACTGGCTGTACCCTAATCCTCTGTCTGACTGAATGTAACCTAATCCTCTGTCTGACTGAATGTAACCTAATCCTCTGTCTGATTGAATGTAACCTAATCCTGATTGGCTGTAACCTAATCCTCTGTCTGATTGAATGTAACCTAATCCTCTGTCTGATTGAATGTAACCTAATCCTCTGTCTGATTGAATGTAACCTAATCCTCTGTCTGATTGAATGTAACCTAATCCTCTGTCTGATTGAATGTAACCTAATCCTCTGTCTGGTTGGCTGTAACCTAATCCTCTGTCTGATTGGCTGTAACCTAATCCTCTGTCTGATTGGCTGTAACCTAATCCTCTGTCTGATTGGCTGTAACCTAATCCTCTGTCTGATTGAATGTAACCTAATCCTCTGTCTGATTGAATGTAACCTAATCCTCTGTCTGATTGAATGTAACCTAATCCTCTGTCTGATTGGCTGTAACCTAATTCTCTGTCTGATTGAATGTAACCTAATCATCTGTCTGATTGAATGTAACCTAATCCTCTGTCTAATTGAATGTAACCTAATCCTCTGTCTGATTGGCTGTAACCTAATCCTCTGTCTGATTGGCTGTAACCTAATCCTCTGTCTGATTGGCTGTAACCTAATCCTCTGTCTGATTGAATGTAACCTAATCCTCTGTCTGATTGAATGTAACCTAATCCTCTGTCTGATTGAATGTAACCTAATCCTCTGTCTGATTGGCTGTAACCTAATTCTCTGTCTGATTGAATGTAACCTAATCATCTGTCTGATTGAATGTAACCTAATCCTCTGTCTAATTGAATGTAACCTAATCCTCTGTCTGATTGGCTGTAACCTAATCCTCTGTCTGATTGGCTGTAACCTAATCCTCTGTCTGATTGGCTGTAACCTAATCCTCTGTCTGATTGAATGTAACCTAATCCTCTGTCTGATTGGCTGTAACCTAATCCTCTGTCTGATTGGCTGTAACCTAATCCTCTGTCTGATTGGCTGTAACCTAATCCTCTGTCTGATTGAATGTAACCTAATCCTCTGTCTGATTGGCTGTAACCTAATTTTCTGTCTGATTGGCTGTAACCTAATCCTCTGTCTGATTGAATGTAACCTAATCCTCTGTCTGATTGAATGTAACCTAATCCTCTGTCTGATTGGCTGTAACCTAATCCTCTGTCTGATTGGCTGTAACCTAATCCTCTGTCTGATTGAATGTAACCTAATCCTCTGTCTGATTGGCTGTAACCTAATCCTCTGTCTGATTGGCTGTAACCTAATCCTCTGTCTGATTGGCTGTAACCTAATCCTCTGTCTGATTGAATGTAACCTAATCCTCTGTCTGATTGTCTGTAACCTAATCCTCTGTCTGATTGAATGTAACCTAATCCTCTGTCTGATTGAATGTAACCTAATCCTCTGTCTGATTGAATGTAACCTAATCCTCTGTCTGATTGGCTGTAACCTAATCCTCTGTCTGATTGGCTGTAACCTAATCCTCTGTCTGACTGGCTGTACCCTAATCCTCTGTCTGACTGAATGTAACCTAATCCTCTGTCTGACTGAATGTAACCTAATCCTCTGTCTGATTGAATGTAACCTAATCCTGATTGGCTGTAACCTAATCCTCTGTCTGATTGAATGTAACCTAATCCTCTGTCTGATTGAATGTAACCTAATCCTCTGTCTGATTGAATGTAACCTAATCCTCTGTCTGATTGAATGTAACCTAATCCTCTGTCTGATTGAATGTAACCTAATCCTCTGTCTGATTGGCTGTAACCTAATCCTCTGTCTGATTGGCTGTAACCTAATCCTCTGTCTGATTGGCTGTAACCTAATCCTCTGTCTGATTGGCTGTAACCTAATCCTCTGTCTGATTGAATGTAACCTAATCCTCTGTCTGATTGAATGTAACCTAATCCTCTGTCTGATTGAATGTAACCTAATCCTCTGTCTGATTGGCTGTAACCTAATTCTCTGTCTGATTGAATGTAACCTAATCATCTGTCTGATTGAATGTAACCTAATCCTCTGTCTGATTGAATGTAACCTAATCCTCTGTCTGATTGAATGTAACCTAATCCTCTGTCTGATTGGCTGTAACCTAATCCTCTGTCTGATTGGCTGTAACCTAATCCTCTGTCTGATTGAATGTAACCTAATCCTCTGTCTGATTGAATGTAACCTAATCCTCTGTCTGATTGAATGTAACCTAATCCTCTGTCTGATTGGCTGTAACCTAATTCTCTGTCTGATTGAATGTAACCTAATCATCTGTCTGATTGAATGTAACCTAATCCTCTGTCTAATTGAATGTAACCTAATCCTCTGTCTGATTGGCTGTAACCTAATCCTCTGTCTGATTGGCTGTAACCTAATCCTCTGTCTGATTGAATGTAACCTAATCCTCTGTCTGATTGGCTGTAACCTAATCCTCTGTCTGATTGGCTGTAACCTAATCCTCTGTCTGATTGGCTGTAACCTAATCCTCTGTCTGATTGAATGTAACCTAATCCTCTGTCTGATTGGCTGTAACCTAATCCTCGGTCTGATTGGCTGTAACCTAATCCTCTGTCAGATTGGCTGTAACCTAATCCTCTGTCTGATTGGCTGTAACCTAATCCTCTGTCTGATTGAATGTAACCTAATCCTCTGTCTGATTGAATGTAACCTAATCCTCTGTCTGATTGAATGTAACCTAATCCTCTGTCTGATTGGCTGTAACCTAATTCTCTGTCTGATTGAATGTAACCTAATCATCTGTCTGATTGAATGTAACCTAATCCTCTGTCTAATTGAATGTAACCTAATCCTCTGTCTGATTGGCTGTAACCTAATCCTCTGTCTGATTGGCTGTAACCTAATCCTCTGTCTGATTGGCTGTAACCTAATCCTCTGTCTGATTGAATGTAACCTAATCCTCTGTCTGATTGAATGTAACCTAATCCTCTGTCTGATTGGCTGTAACCTAATCCTCTGTCTGATTGGCTGTAACCTAATCCTCTGTCTGATTGAATGTAACCTAATCCTCTGTCTGATTGAATGTAACCTAATCCTCTGTCTGATTGAATGTAACCTAATCCTCTGTCTGATTGGCTGTAACCTAATTCTCTGTCTGATTGAATGTAACCTAATCATCTGTCTGATTGAATGTAACCTAATCCTCTGTCTGATTGGCTGTAACCTAATCCTCTGTCTGATTGAATGTAACCTAATCCTCTGTCTGATTGGCTGTAACCTAATCCTCTGTCTGATTGAATGTAACCTAATCCTCTGTCTTATTGAATGTAACCTAATCCTCTGTCTGATTGGCTGTAACCTAATCCTCTGTCTGATTGGCTGTAACCTAATCCTCTGTCTGATTGAATGTAACCTAATCCTCTGTCTGATTGAATGTAACCTAATCCTCTGTCTGATTGGCTGTAACCTAATCCTCTGTCTGATTGGCTGTAACCTAATCCGCTGTCTGATTGAATGTAACCTAATCCTCTGTCTGATTGGCTGTAACCTAATCCTCTGTCTGATTGGCTGTAACCTAATCCTCTGTCTGATTGAATGTAACCTAATCCTCTGTCTGACTGAATGTAACCTAATCCTCTGTCTGATTGGCTGTAACCTAATCCTCTGTCTGACTGAATGTAACCTAATCCTCTGTCTGATTGGCTGTAACCTAATCCTCTGTCTGATTGAATGTAACCTAATCATCTGTCTGATTGAATGTAACCTAATCCTCTGTCTAATTGAATGTAACCTAATCCTCTGTCTTATTGGCTGTAACCTAATCCTCTGTCTGATTGGCTGTAACCTAATCCTCTGTCTGATTGAATGTAACCTAATCCTCTGTCTAATTGAATGTAACCTAATCCTCTGTCTTATTGGCTGTAACCTAATCCTCTGTCTGATTGGCTGTAACCTAATCCTCTGTCTGATTGAATGTAACCTGGAGCTCTTCAAGTCCTTTGAAGTCATGAAGGTGTTGGCCCCAGGATGCTCCCGTCATTTGTGGGAATGCTTGACGGAAGAACAAAGCACTTTGGCAGGGTAAGTGTGTATATACTAATCAAATTATAATTTTAATTGATTAGTGGTTAATATTTGTCCCTAATATAATAACTGTCCCTTACTTGAACCTCTGTATGTGTTGTATGTTATTAGAGTGGAAAGATATGTGGCGACACATTCCAGAAGGCATTCCACGGGTGAACGTATGGGCTGTTTGAAATAGACTCTCTTTGTGGAAGCGTTCTCCTCCATTGTCCTGCCTGCTCACAGGAGATGCATGCTGTATCAGTTGGATGAGAATTGCAATCAATACCACTTCCGGAAAGCCTCAGGGTTTGTACTACCTCATGTGTTGATGTTTTGTTCAGGGTATAATTATACCTTCATGCTGGTCTTTTTGTTATGAAGTATATGTCTGTGATGTTATATTACAGTTGGGCTTCTTTTTAGAAGAAGATTAATTGTCAACTAGAAGGTGAATTTTCCATGAAGAAAAATTGCGGGACATTGATTTGTCCTTTTTTGCTTTATCCAAATCTCTCCGAGACACACTCAGACACACACAGAGGATGGAGCAGCACTGTCAGATGTCTGGGATTTGAACCAATAACCCACCTCTCTAGTCTGCTTGCCACACCTTGGCGGTCTGGTTGAATGTATAATTCTGTGATGTAATCTTGCTGTCTGACTCTGTGTGGTGTTGAGTCGGGCTTCTATGACAGTGTCTTCCTGGTGAAAAATTATGATGTCATCCTTCGTCAAACATGTCCATACAGTGCCTTGCGAAAGTATTCGGCCCCCTTGAACTTTGCGACCTTTTGCCACATTTCAGGCTTCAAACATAAAGATATAAAACTGTATTTTTTTGTGAAGAATCAACAACAAGTGGGACACAATCATGAAGTGGAACGACATTTATTGGATATTTCAAACTTTTTTAACAAATCAAAAACTGAAAAATTGGGCGTGCAAAATTATTCAGCCCCTTTACTTTCAGTGCAGCAAACTCTCTCCAGACGTTCAGTGAGGATCTCTGAATGATCCAATGTTGACCTAAATGACTAATGATGATAAATACAATCCACCTGTGTGTAATCAAGTCTTCGTATAAATGCACCTGCACTGTGATAGTCTCAGAGGTCCGTTAAAAGCGCAGAGAGCATCATGAAGAACAAGGAACACAACAGGCCACACCGAGATACTGTTGTGAAGAAGTTTAAAGCCGGATTTGCAACAATGCAAAACGTTATGTTTGGCGTAAAAGCAACACAGCTGAACACACCATCCCCACTGTCAAACATGGTGGTGGCAGCATCATGGTTTGGGCCTGCTTTTCTTCAGCAGGGACAGGGAAGATGGTTAAAATTGATGGGAAGATGGATGGAGCCAAATACAGGACCATTCTGGAAGAAAACCTGATGGAGTCTGCAAAAGACCTGAGACTGGGACGGAGATTTGTCTTCCAACAAGACAATGATCCAAAACATAAAGCAAAATCTACAATGGTATGGTTCAAAAATAAACATATCCAGGTGTTAGAATGGCCAAGTCAAAGTCCAGACCTGAATCCAATCGAGAATCTGTGGAAAGAACTGAAAACTGCTGTTCACAAATGCTCTCCATCCAACCTCACTGAGCTCGAGCTGTTTTGCAAGGAGGAATGGGAAAAAAATTCAGTCTCTTGATGTGCAAAACTAATAGAGACATACCCCAAGCGACTTACAGCTGTAATCACAGCAAAAGTTGGCGCTACAAAGTATTAACTTAAGGGGGCTGAATAATTTTGCACGCCCAATTTTTCAGTTTTTGATTTGTTAAAAAAGTTTGAAATATCCAATAAATGTCGTTCCACTTCATGATTGTGTCCCACTTGTTGTTGATTCTTCACAAAAAAATACTGTTTTATATCTTTATGTTTGAAGCCTGAAATGTGGCAAAAAGTCGCAAAGTTCAAGGGGGCCGAATACTTTCGCAAGGCACTGTATATAGACCAATCACGCAATTTTTCTCAGTTTTTATTACAGAGATTAATGTAACCCAGGTTAGAAGTTGTTTCTTTATAAATAAAAAAAAGTGAATCTCTGCACTTCACTGTGATGTTGTAGAAGCCAGGCAAAAGAAGTGTGTGTGCAGCGTCAGAGCGGATAGCGGCCAAAGACACGTCAGGAAATCCATCTACCAAAGTAGATGAGGAGGATCTTGAGATAGCAGTTCGCCCACACGGCTTGCTTCTCAGGGCCCTCAACATGTACAGGGGAGAGATGGTATGCCTATACATGCCAAGGCACATGAATGGTCTTGTGAAGTAATTGTTTTCCTTCTTGACTGTTTTTGTGCTATGCAGAAAGGATATTGTAATGCTCTTTTAAATAGTAGAAGTAATACATTCTTTTTTTGTTGTTGAATTTGTTCATTATGTCATTATGACAGCAATCAGCCTGGTGCCGGCACCACAACCGGGGGAGATGTCCATCAGGTGAATAGTTTTATATCCAGAGCTGCTGTCACGACAAAGTGCATGTCCAAGGCTGTGCATTATGATAACATAACTAATCCTGAAGAAGATTGAGGATTACAACATAATTCCCTTAATAAGCTGACAGTGAAGGACATTTCCTTTTTGGGTGTAACTGATGATGCTACAATAATGTTAGGTAAAAAAAAAAAACAATAACATCATTGACTTTATCTCACATGACTGTCTTTATGTTGATTGGTCAGGCACACAGTAGTACAGTATTAGAATAGCTGACTGAAGATGTTTTTCCAACAGTGCGGACAGACATTATCACACCACTGGCAGTGGGCTGGAATAAGAGGAAGTTCACCAACATGGATTGCATGTTGGCAAAGAGATAAGTGAAGGGATTTATTTTCATAATATTTTTTTTATTTTTACCTACCTGTATCTACTGTTTTATTCTTGTTTATCTAATTCTACATGTCTGATCTTTTTTTCTGAAATCCTGGCTCAGGTTTCTCTGACTTTATTAGTCACATTGATGCAGGAAAACATCAAGATGACTGTATACATTAAAGTAAAAAATGAGAACTTTCACCTATGTTGTTCCTTATCTTAAATTGTATATTTTCAGAACGTCAGAAGACTGAAGGAGGAGGAGACCAGCCTCCTTGAAGCAAAGCAGAGTTGGACATCGATGACACTGTGCTTCAGGAGTGGGTTGCTGAGGTGCTGCAGTGGCCTGAAGGTACATTATGTTAGGTTTTGAACAAATAGAGCAAAAACTCAAACGGACAACCAAAGAAGCTCAAGCCAAGTTTATTCTACCCACAAGCATACCTTCTGACTAGAAGGAGTTGACACCTTGCATGTCTAAGATAAACACCCCGTCTCTGTTGCTAGGCGGAAACACAATAGGTTCCTCTCACTGCTATAGTCATGGCCTGTCTAAATCTAGGGCCCTCATGGGTGTGGAAGTGTGTGTGTGTGTATGGGACAGGACTGTAGTCAAATCAAACCAAATGTTATGTCACATGCGCTGAATACGACAGGTGTATTTCACCTTACAGTGAAATGCTTACTTACAAGACCTTAACCAACAATGCAATTTTAAGAAAAACTTAAAAAGTTAAGTAAGAAATTACAGATGGTTTTCAGGGTGGGCCCCTGTGGCCCCCCTCCCAGCAGTGTCTTCTCTCTTTCGACTTTTGACCTTATCTGGAGTTGAGTTCCACATCCCTCATTGTCCTGGTTCCACTTCCTTATCAGGAACTGAAACTAGACTGTTACCCTTTGCCTCCTTGCCTAGAAATATTCATATTCAGCAACATGTTTCCATGGAATAGACTCAGACGAGGAGACTGGGATGAAGTAACAGGATAGGATATTCAGACAGGACAGAACTTTACCTCAGTGTGAAGCAGAGGGAACAATACCTCTCCCATTAGACAGGATAGTCAGACAGGTCTTTACCTCAGTGTGAAGCAGAGGGAACAATACCTCTCCCATTAGACAGGATAGTCATACAGGTCTTTACCTCAGTGTGAAGCAGAGGGAACAATACCTCTCCCATTAGACAGGATAGTAAGACAGGTATTTACCTCAGTGTGAAGCAGAGGGAACAATACCTCTCCCATTAGACAGGATAGTCAGACAGGTCTTTACCTCAGTGTCAGAGGAAACAATTACCTCTCCCATTAGACAGGATAGTCAGACAGGTATTTACCTCAGTGTGAAGCAGAAGGAACAATACCTCTCCCATTAGACAGGATAGTCAGACAGGTCTTTACCTCAGTGTCAGAGGAAACAATTACCTCTCCCATTAGACAGGAGAGTCAGACAGGTATTTACCTCAGTGTGAAGCAGAAGGAACAATACCTCTCCCATTAGACAGGATAGTCAGACAGGTCTTTACCTCAGTGTGAAGCAGAGGGAACAATACCTCTCCCATTAGACAGGATAGTCAGACAGGTCTTTACCTCAGTGTGAAGCAGAGAGAACAATACCTCTTCCATTAGACAGGATAGTCAGACAGGTCTTTACCTCAGTGTGAAGCAGAGGGAACAATACCTCTCCCATTAGACAGGATAGTCAGACAGGTCTTTACCTCAGTGTCAGAGGAAACAATTGCCTCTCCCATTAGACAGGATAGTCAGACAGGTATTTACCTCAGTGTGAAGCAGAAGGAACAATACCTCTCCCATTAGACAGGATAGTCAGACAGGTCTTTACCTCAGTGTCAGAGGAAACAATTACCTCTCCCATTAGACAGGATAGTCAGACAGGTCTTTACCTCAGTGTGGGAGGGAACAATACCTCTCCCATTAGACGGGATAGTCAGACAGGTCTTTACCTCAGTGTGGGAGGGAACAATACCTCTTCCATTAGACAGGATAGTCAGACAGGTCTTTACCTCAGTGTGAAGCAGAGGGAACAATACCTCTCCCATTAGACAGGATAGTCAGACAGGTCTTTACCTCAGTGTCAGAGGAAACAATTACCTCTCCCATTAGACAGGATAGTCAGACAGGTATTTACCTCAGTGTGAAGCAGAAGGAACAATACCTCTCCCATTAGACAGGATAGTCAGACAGGTCTTTACCTCAGTGTCAGAGGAAACAATTACCTCTCCCATTAGACAGGATAGTCAGACAGGTCTTTACCTCAGTGTGGGAGGGAACAATACCTCTCCCATTAGACAGGATAGTCAGACAGGTCTTTACCTCAGTGTGGGAGGGAACAATACCTCTTCCATTAGACAGGATAGTCAGACAGGTCTTTACCTCAGTGTGAAGCAGAGGGAACAATACCTCTCCCATTAGACAGGATAGTCAGACAGGTCTTTACCTCAGTGTCAGAGGAAACAATTACCTCTCCCATTAGACAGGATAGTCAGACAGGTATTTACCTCAGTGTGAAGCAGAAGGAACAATACCTCTCCCATTAGACAGGATAGTCAGACAGGTCTTTACCTCAGTGTGGAAGGGAACAATACCTCTTCCATTAGACAGGATAGTCAGACAGGTCTTTACCTTAGTGTCGGAGGAAACACTTCCTCTACCGTTTGACAGGTAGAGCCCCAACAACAACATGAGCAATATTCATCCAGCAGTAAAACTGATTTGTGAAAGAAAATGCATTATTCATACACATCAGACCATGTTTATAATCAAATGTATCCATGACCTATGTTTTTAATTGATCTAATGCAAAACATTTCATTAAATGAGAAATGGCGTGACCATAAACAGTATCTTGTGAGCCACATCTCTGCATGCCTTGTATATTGTTACAGCATGACAACAAATGATTTAGAAACCAGTTGATTGCTTTGTACTCTGTTTGTGCCTCTATAGTAACTCTATAACTAATAGTCATGTAATATATCTGAATCCACAGTCCGTCTAATCACCCTTTTTATTCAGACGACAACAAGAGGAGGCATCAGATTACGAGAACTGGATGAGAACAAGCAGCCTTGACAGCTGCCATCGTTCAACTTCACCAGCAGCAGACAGAGTTTAGGCTCCCAACAGTGGAGGAGCTGCTCAATATTGACAACTTTGTGTGGCCATGGGAGAGACTTGGCACCAGTAAGAAACATGATTGCAGAAGGTATCTATTGTGATTGAATGTTTACCTTCAGCATAGGATACAATGATTGCTGTTGTTCTGTTATATACCTCTGTGAGTTTAGATCTCACAGGCAACAGCCATCTGGGCTCCCGAGTGGAGCAGGGGTCTAAGACACTGCATCTCAGTGCTATATGGGGGGCTACAGAGTGGAGCAGGGGTCTAAGACACTGCATCTCAGTGCTATGTGGGGGGCTCCAGAGTGGCGCAGGGGTCTAAGACACTGCATCTCAGTGCTATGTGGGGGCTCCAGAGTGGAGCAGGGGCCTAAGACACTGCATCTCAGTGCTATATGGGGGGCTCCAGAGTGGAGCAGGGGCCTAAGACACTGCATCTCAGTGCTATGTGGGGGGCTCCAGAGTGGAGCAGGGGCCTAAGACACTGCATCTCAGTGCTATATGGGGGGCTCCTGAGTGGATCAGGGGTCTAAGACACTGCATCTCAGTGCTATGTGGGGGTCTCCAGAGTGGAGCAGGGGCCTAAGACACTGCATCTCAGTGCTATATGGGGGGCTACAGAGTGGAGCAGGGGTCTAAGACACTGCATCTCAGTGCTATGTGGGGGGTTCCAGAGTGGAGCAGGGGTCTAAGACACTGCATCTCAGTGCTATGTGGGGGGCTCCTGAGTGGAGCAGGGGCCTAAGACACTGCATCTCAGTGCTATGTGGGGGGGCTCCAGAGTGGAGCAGGGGTCTAAGACACTGCATCTCAGTGCTATGTGGGGGGGCTCCAGAGTGGAGCAGGGGTCTAAGACACTGCATCTCAGTGCTATATGGGGGCTCCAGAGTGGAGCAGGGGTCTAAGACACTGCATCTCAGTGCTATATGGGGGGCTACAGAGTGGAGCAGGGGTCTAAGACACTGCATCTCAGTGCTATGTGGGGGGTTCCAGAGTGGAGCAGGGGTCTAAGACACTGCATCTCAGTGCTATGTGGGGGGCTCCAGAGTGGAGCAGGGGTCTAAGACACTGCATCTCAGTGCTATATGGGGGGCTACAGAGTGGAGCAGGGGTCTAAGACACTGCATCTCAGTGCTATGTGGGGGGTTCCAGAGTGGAGCAGGGGTCTAAGACACTGCATCTCAGTGCTATGTGGGGGGCTCCTGAGTGGAGCAGGGGTCTAAGACACTGCATCTCAGTGCTATGTGGGGGGCTCCAGAGTGGAGCAGGGGTCTAAGACACTGCATCTCAGTGCTATGTGGGGGGCTCCTGAGTGGATCAGGGGTCTAAGACACTGCATCTCAGTGCTATGTGGGAGTCTCCAGAGTGGAGCAGGGGTCTAAGACACTGCATCTCAGTGCTATATGGGGGCTCCAGAGTGGAGCAGGGGTCTAAGACACTGCATCTCAGTGCTATGTGGGGGGCTCCAGAGTGGAGCAGGGGTCTAAGACATTGCATCTCAGTGCTATATGGGGTCTCCAGAGTGGAGCAGGGGTCTAAGACACTGCATCTCAGTGCTCTGTGGGGGGGCTCCAGAGTGGAGCAGGGGTCTAAGACACTGCATCTCAGTGCTATGTGGGGGGCTCCTGAGTGGAGCAGGGGTCTAAGACACTGCATCTCAGTGCTATGTTGGGGGCTCCAGACTGGAGCAGGGGTCTAAGACACTGCATCTCAGTGCTATGTGGGGGGCTCCTGAGTGGAGCAGGGGTCTAAGACACTGCATCTCAGTGCTATGTGGGGGGCTCCAGAGTGGAGCAGGGGTCTAAGACACTGCATCTCAGTGCTATATGGGGGCTCCAGAGTGGAGCAGGGGTCTAAGACACTGCATCTCAGTGCTATGTGGGAGTCTCCAGAGTGGAGCAGGGGTCTAAGACACTGCATCTCAGTGCTATATGGGGGCTCCAGAGTGGAGCAGGGGTCTAAGACACTGCATCTCAGTGCTATGTGGGGGGCTCCAGAGTGGAGCAGGGGTCTAAGACATTGCATCTCAGTGCTATATGGGGTCTCCAGAGTGGAGCAGGGGTCTAAGACACTGCATCTCAGTGCTATGTGGGGGGGCTCCAGAGTGGAGCAGGGGTCTAAGACACTGCATCTCAGTGCTATGTGGGGGGCTCCTGAGTGGAGCAGGGGTCTAAGACACTGCATCTCAGTGCTATGTGGGGGGCTCCTGAGTGGAGCAGGGGTCTAAGACACTGCATCTCAGTGCTATATGGGGGGCTCCAGAGTGGAGCAGGGGTCTAAGACACTGCATCTCAGTGCTATATGGGGGGCTCCAGAGTGGAGCAGGGGTCTAAGACACTGCATCTCAGTGCTATATGGGGGGCTCCAGAGTGGAGCAGGGGTCTAAGACACTGCATCTCTGTGCTATGTGGGGGGCTCCAGAGTGGAGCAGGAGTCTAAGACATTGTATCTCAGTGCTATATGGGGTCTCCAGAGTGGAGCAGGGGTCTAAGACACTGCATCTCAGTGCTATGTGGGGGGCTCCAGAGTGGAGCAACGGTTGAAGGCACTGCATCTCAGTGCTAGATGTGTCGCTACAGACACCCTGGTTCAAGTCCAGTTGTATCACAACTGGCCATGATTGGGAGTCCCATAGGGTGGTGCACAACTGGCCCAGCTTTGCCGGTGTAGGCCGTCATTGTAAATAAGAATTTGTTCTTAACTTCGTTGCCTAGTTAAATAAAGGTTACATTGCCTTTTTGATTTACAAAAAAAATAAAAAATAATCTTCGACAGACTGATGGTGAACAGACTGCAGGAGGACGAGAAGGTCCTGGTGCAGGAGAGGAGGCTCTAGGGGAGCCTACAAAGATCAGTACTATCCCTGGAGGCACTGTCCATACAGCTGCAAGATCAGAGGAAGTTGAGGTTTATACTATTTTTGGACCGAACATTTTGTCTTGCTTTACAAATACCCTCCACACTATTTTGTGTAATGGAATTGTAAATAATGTACTGCTTTATATGTGACTTTTAGGCAGTGGGCACAAAACCAAGTAAACAGCAGGAACAGCTACCACAAGCTGATTCTGGGAGAAGGGGGAATTTTTGACGACTGATGAAGATGAGAACTCAGATGAAGATAGATGTCCAATTGCTGAGAGCTCAGACGATGCCTGCTATGTTTTCTGAAATCATACACCTCCCCTGCCTCTTTCTCTCGGTCTCTCTCTCCCACAGGAGAGGGAGAAGGACACCACCCCTGCCTCTTTCTCTCGGTCTCTCTCCCACAGAAGAGGGAGAAGGTCACCACCACCTCCCTTTTGAGAAGTCTCCTGATGTTGACCTCCTAACACCTCACCTTCTGAACTCATCCAGGTCAATGTAATTTGCCTGATGACGCACCAGTGGAGAAGGAACGTGTCATTTGAGCGCATTTGTTCCCATGTTTCCTCTCCTCTGTTTCTTCCGGTCCTAGACTACGGCGACAAAGATCTTAATAAATAAATGCATTAACTTCTTATGGCTGCAGGGGCAGTATTGAGTAGCTTGGATGAAAGGTGCCCAGAGGTGCCCAGAGTAAACGGCCTGCTCCTCAGTCCCAGTTGCTAATATATGCATAGTGTTATTAGTATTGGATGGAAAACACTCTGAAGTTTCTAAAACTGTTTGAATGATTTCTGTGAGTATAACAGAACTCATATGGCAGGCAAAATCCTGAGAAGAAATCCAAACAGGAAGTGAGAAATCTGAGTTTGGTCGATTTTCAACCCAGCCCCTATTGAATTCACAGTGGGATATGGATGAAGTTGCTTCCACTAGATGTCAACCGTCAACCGTTTTTAGAAACGTGAATGAGGCTTCTACTGTGTTGTGGGGCTGAATGGGAGCTAAATGAGCCAGGAGTCTAGCAGAGAGCAAAGGGCTGGTCTCGTGCAATTCACATGATAACGATCTGCGTTCCATGGCTTCTCTACACACAAAGGAATTCTCCGGTTGGAACGTTATTGAAGATTTATGATAACAACATCCTAAAGATTGATTCTAAACTTAGTTTGACAAGTTTCTTCGACCTGTAATATAACTTTGAGGTTTTCGTCCGACGTTCGTATGGACCTGCATGAGTGTTTGGATTTGTGTACTAAACGCGCTAACAACAGTAGCTACTTGGACATTAATAATGGACATTATCAAACAAATCAAGCATTCATTGTGGAACTGGGATTCCTGGGGGTTCATTCTGATGAAGATCATCAAAGGTAAGGGAATATTTATAATGTGATTTCTGATGACTCCAACGTGGCGGATAATTGTATTTATTTTCTGAGCGCCGTCTCAGATTATTGCATGGTTTGCTTTTTCCGTCAAGTTAAAAAAAAATCTGACATCAGTTGCATTAAGGAGAGGTATATCTATACTTCCATGTGTATAACTTGTATTTCTGTTGAATTGATGTGGCTATGCAAAATCATGTTTTCAGGAACTAGTGAACGTATGCGCCAATGTAAACTCAGATTTTTTTATATAAACATGAACTTTATCAAACAAAACATACATATATTGTGTAACATGAAGTCATATGAGTGTCATCTGATGAAGATCATCAAAAAGTTAGTGATTAATTTGATCTCTACTTGTGATTTTTGTGACTCCTCGCTTTGGTTGGAAAAATGGCTGGGTTTTTCTGTGAGTTGGTGGTCACCCAGCTTTCGCTGTAAAGCCTATTTGAAATTGGACACTGTGGTGGGATTAACAACAAGATTACTATTAAATCGGTATAAGATACATGTATGTTTGAGGAATTTTAATTATGAGATTTCTGTTTGGCGCCCTGCACTTTCACTGGCTGTTGTCATATCCTCCCGTTAATTAACGGGATTGCAGCCCAAAGAAGTTTTTAAGCACTAACAGCTCTGAGTGTGTGTTTCCATCGATTACATAGTATGAATGAATTATTTTGATGTAATCAAGTGTTGGTGCAGCATGCTGCAAGCCATTGCAACAGTGTACTGTAAATACAGATCATCTCTGTAATCTGATATTGAGTGGAATGTGCTGTTTCCCAACTCGTATCTCAGCAGGGCATTGTACCCTACACCATCATTTCAAATGGTAGGACATGTGTCCTGTTAAAGCTAACTGGCTGATGAAGGACAATAACATAGTATGCCTATTTACAGCAGCATATGATTTAAAATGTGTTTTACCAAAATGAATGAATGTCAATTGATATATTCATGGTATAGAAAATATAGAATTGATACAGTGTTGCCAATAGTCTACCACTGACACAACGCTGATTGATTTAGGTTATGAACAGTGGATTGGTCTGAAGGACTACTACAGTCTACCACTGACACAATGCTGATTGATATAGGTTTATGAACAGTGGATTGGTCTGAACAACTTTAGTAGGACTAGTGATATTATTGTGACTGTTGGATTCTGGGCTAAACTTGGAACATTGTTATACTCAACAGCATAGCATCTGAGGAGTGATAGACTGGTTTATACATCAGAAGTAATACTGTAGTATCTGAGGAGTGATAGAGACTGGTTTATACATCATAAGTAATACTGTAGTATCTGAGGAGTGAGGAGTGATAGAGACTGGTTTATACATCAGAAGTTAACGTTTATCTGTAGGAGCCAGATGGCTTTGGAATGTGTTGGGTTGACGAGAGGAAGTCACAGGATTGCTAGAGGGGATACGGGTGGAGGTCTTTGGATTAGGCATCAAGGGGGTTGAGGTCAGGTCAGATCCCTTTAAGGATCTGTTTATTACCCCATCACTTCCTCTTCCTGTCGAACCATAATAGATGTAAAGATTGGAGAGAAGGAGGGGTACCTAAATTGGAGTAGATATTCTTGTGGTGGAAACATGTTTTGTCTGAATGCAGCTGTACTGATCCTCTGGGAAGAATTCAACTTGGTTGAGCTTTCATAGTGTCCGTTGAGTTACTTACTCTGAGATAGAACATGAGTAATGAGAAAACAATCAGCAAAAGTGATGGGAATATTGAATTTCGAAAAGCAAATACTTAGATTGAATATGTAGGCACATTTTTGACATCAGTGGACCTGTGTGAGGGGTGTCATGAAGAATTTTGAAGGGGCTTATACAGTGTTACCACTATTTAGGGTGTTTTGAAGGGGCTGATACAGTGTTGCCACTATTTAGGGTGTTTTGAAGGGGCTGATACAGTGTTACCACTATTTAGGTCGCACAGGGCTCCTGTTACCATCTGAAACAGGGAACAACGTGTTATAGTTTATTATATTTCCGACTGACCTTCAAATAGGCAACGCAAAACAGGGCTATTTGTGATAATAAGTGCATCTTCGTAGAGGAGTTTGATCATAGGTCTAAAGTAGGCTAGGTGGAGATATAGATTAAAATACAGATACATCATCGCTGTCTATATGCTGTATAAATATAGCCTACCATGCTAGTATGTTTATTACCTTACGTGCTGTCTTTCTGCACGCTACCACTGCATCATATTGACATGTGGCATGTTTTGCGACAGGTGTGTTTATCTGCTGGGGTTCTGTGGGCTACTTATTAACAGAGGGATGTATTGTCTGAAGGTGAAAGCCAAATCATGGCCCAGCTGCTCTATTTGGATAGACAGTGGGAAATCAGTACATCACTTTCTTTCTTATCAGAAATATGATGTGCTGAAAACCATGTTAATAGAGGGGTGGGGATGGCCATTGTGGGGATAATGGATATAGGGGTTGAATAGAGGGGTGGGGATGGCCATTATGGGGATAATGGACATAGGGGTTGAATAGAGGGGTGGGGATTGCCGATAATGGATATAGGGGTTGAATAGAGGGGTGGGGATGGCCGATAATGGGTAGAGGAGTTGAATAGAGGGGTGAGGATAGCCATTATAGGGATAATGGGTATAGGGGTTGAATAGAGGGGCGGGGATGGCCATTATGGGGATAATGTTGTTTTTTTGTGTCCAAAACTTTTGACAGGTACTGTGTATGTAGAGGTAGAAACAGCTCACTACAAAGACTGTATCTATCTGTAGAGGTAGTTAACAGACAGACAACAACTATCTGCTGAGTCATTAAACAGACAGACTACATGTCACGCCCTGGCCATAGAGAGGCTTGTATTCTCTATTTCGGTTAGGCCAGGGTGTGACTAGGGTGGGCATTCTAGTTTCTTTATTTCTATGTTTTCTATTTCTTTGTGTTTGGCCGGCAGCTGTCTACTGTTGTCTCTGATTGAGAATCATACTTAAGTAGCCTTTTTTCCCACCTGTGTTTGTGGGTAGTTGCTTTGTGTTTGCACCAGACAGAACTCTTTAGTTTTGTTCTACTTTTTTATTTTGCTTCAGTGTTCAGTTTGAATAAATTATCATGAACACGTACCACGCTGCGCTTTGGTCCTCTTCTTCAGACGAGCGTTACACTACAACTATCTGCTGGGTCCTTAAACAGACACACTACAACTATCTGCTGAGTCCTTAAACAGACACACTACAACTATCTGCTGAGTCCTTAAACAGACAGACTACAACTATCTGCTAGGTCCTGAAACAGACAGACTACAACTATCTGCTAGGTCCTGAAACAGACAGACTACAACTATCTGCTAGGTCCTTAAACAGACAGAATACAACTATCTGCTGAGTCATGAAACAGACACACTACAACTATCTGCTGAGTCCTTAAACAGACAGACTACAACTATCTGCTGAGTCATGAAACAGACAGACTACAACTATCTGCTAGGTCCTTAAACAGACAGACTACAACTATCTGCTAGGTCCTTAAACAGACAGACTACAACTATCTGCTAGGTCCTTAAACAGACAGACTACAACTATCTGCTGAGTCCTGAAACAGACACACTACAACTATCTGCTAGGTCCTTAAACAGACACACTACAACTATCTGCTGAGTCATGAAACAGACACACTACAACTATCTGCTAGGTCCTTAAACAGACAGACTACAACTATCTGCTGAGTCATGAAACAGACAGACTACAACTATCTGCTAGGTCCTTAAACAGACACACTACAACTATCTGCTGAGTCATGAAACAGACACACTACAACTATCTGCTAGGTCCTTAAACAGACAGAATACAACTATCTGCTGAGTCATGAAACAGACACACTACAACTATCTGCTGAGTCCTTAAACAGACACACTACAACTATCTGCTGAGTCATGAAACAGACACACTACAACTATCTGCTAGGTCCTTAAACAGACACACTACAACTATCTGCTAGGTCCTGAAACAGACACACTACAACTATCTGCTAGGTCCTTAAACAAACAGACTACAACTATCTGCTAGGTCCTGAAACAGACACACTACAACTATCTGCTAGGTCCTGAAACAGACACACTACAACTATCTGCTGAGTCATGAAACAGACACACTACAACTATCTGCTGAGTCATGAAACAGACACACTACAACTATCTGCTAGGTCCTTAAACAGACAGACTACAACTATCTGCTGAGTCATGAAACAGACACACTACAGCTATCTGCTGAGTCCTGAAACAGACAGACTACAACTATCTGTCCTTAAACAGACACACTACAACTATCTGCTGAGTCATGAAACAGACACACTACAACTATCTGCTGAGTCATGAAACAGACACACTACAACTATCTGCTGAGTCATGAAACAGACACACTACAACTATCTGCTAGGTCCTTAAACAGACAGACTACAACTATCTGCTGAGTCATGAAACAGACACACTACAGCTATCTGCTGAGTCCTGAAACAGACAGACTACAACTATCTGTCCTTAAACAGACACACTACAACTATCTGCTGAGTCATGAAACAGACACACTACAACTATCTGCTGAATCATGAAACAGACACACTACAACTATCTGCTGAGTCATGAAACAGACACACTACAACTATCTGCTGAGTCATGAAACAGACACACTACAACTATCTGCTGAGTCATGAAACAGACACACTACAACTATCTGCTAGGTCCTTAAACAGACACACTACAACTATCTGCTAGGTCCTGAAACAGACAGACTACAACTATCTGCTAGGTCCTTAAACAGACACACTACAACTATCTGCTAGGTCCTTAAACAAACAGACTACAACTATCTGCTAGGTCCTGAAACAGACACACTACAACTATCTGCTAGGTCCTGAAACAGACACACTACAACTATCTGCTGAGTCATGAAACAGACACACTACAACTATCTGCTGAGTCATGAAACAGACACACTACAACTATCTGCTGAGTCCTGAAACAGACAGACTACAACTATCTGTCCTTAAACAGACACACTACAACTATCTGCTGAGTCATGAAACAGACACACTACAACTATCTGCTGAGTCATGAAACAGACACACTACAACTATCTGCTGAGTCATGAAACAGACACACTACAACTATCTGCTAGGTCCTTAAACAGACAGACTACAACTATCTGCTGAGTCATGAAACAGACACACTACAGCTATCTGCTGAGTCCTGAAACAGACAGACTACAACTATCTGTCCTTAAACAGACACACTACAACTATCTGCTGAGTCATGAAACAGACACACTACAACTATCTGCTGAATCATGAAACAGACACACTACAACTATCTGCTGAGTCATGAAACAGACACACTACAACTATCTGCTGAGTCATGAAACAGACACACTACAACTATCTGCTAGGTCCTGAAACAGACAGACTACAACTATCTGCTAGGTCCTTAAACAGACAGACTACAACTATCTGCTAGGTCCTGAAACAGACAGACTACAACTATCTGCTGAGTCATGAAACAGACAGACTACAACTATCTGCTGAGTCATGAAACAGACAGACTACAACTATCTGCTGAGTCATGAAACAGACAGACTACAACTATCTGCTGAGTCATGAAACAGACACACTACAACTATCTGCTGAGTCATGAAATAGACAGACTACAACTATCTGCTGAGTCATGAAACAGACACACTACAACTATCTGCTAGGTCCTGAAACAGACAGACTACAACTATCTGCTGAGTCATGAAACAGACAGACTACAACTATCTGCTGAGTCATGAAACAGACACACTACAACTATCTGCTGAGTCATGAAACAGACACACTACAACTATCTGCTGAGTCATGAAACAGACACACTACAACTATCTGCTAGGTCCTTAAACAGACAGACTACAACTATCTGCTGAGTCATGAAACAGACACACTACAACTATCTGCTGAGTCATGAAACAGACACACTACAACTATCTGCTGAGTCATGAAACAGACACACTACAACTATCTGCTGAGTCATGAAGCAGCAACACATACTATTCACTTCAACAACACATCACGGCTTATTCACTTCTCACTAAAACGTTTTCATCTGGACTCATTGCCCTTTCAGTCTTTGCGCTCAACATATTAATATTTTAACAGTGACCTACCTACATTACTCCTGATTATCTTCAAAGTTAGGTTTATATGAATATGTATGAAGAACATGATGGCAAACTAGTCACCTTAACTCCACATATGTCTGCAATCAGCAGTAGTTGGGATGCATGCTGTCTCCAACACAGACAGCAACCCCTGAATATGTGATTGTGTTTGGTAATGTCACTTATTCTAATCAAGGCATTGCTTGTTCTGAAAAAAAAACTAAAAACATCGGGAGGATTTTAATGCAATGGAAAAACAGAAACAGACTGGGACTAACTAAGGCTATATACAGGGGGTACCGGTACAGAGTCAATGTGGAGGCTATATACAGGGGGTACCGGTACAGAGTCAATGTGGAGGCTATATACAGGGAGTACCGGTACAGAGTCAATGTGGAGGCTATATACAGGGGGTACCAGTACAGAGTCAATGTGGAGGTTATATACAGGGGGTACCGGTACAGAGTCAATGTGGAGGCTATGTACAGGGTGTTACGGTACAGAGTCAATGTGGAGGCTATATACAGGGGGTACCAGTACAGAGTCAATGTGGAGGCTATATACAGGGTGTTACGGTACAGAGTCAATGTGGAGGCTATATACAGGGGGTACCAGTACAGAGTCAATGTGGAGGCTATATACAGGGGGTACCGGTACAGAGTCAATGTGGAGGCTATGTACAGGGTGTTACGGTACAGAGTCAATGTGGAGGCTATATACAGAGGGTACCGGTACAGAGTCAATGTGGAGGCTATATACAGGGGGTACCGGTACAGAGTCAATGTGGAGGCTATATACAGGGGGTACCGGTACAGAGTCAATGTGGAGGCTATATACAGGGGGTACCGGTACAGAGTCAATGTGGAGGCTATATACAGGGGGTACCGGTACAGAGTCAATGTGGAGGCTATATACAGGGGGTACCGGTACAGAGTCAATGTGGAGGCTATATACAGAGGAACGTGATTGAACAAAAACAAACAACAAACAAAAACCCTGAAAGCAGCAAGAACACCTATTTTCAAATATAATTTATCTTTATAGACAAACTGAGACACAACCAAGTCTCTGAAGTGTGACATTGTCATTTTCTCCTTGAGCACGGTGAAGATGCCTCTCCTGTTTCCTGCTGGCTCTGACTGCACAGCTAGAATATCAACCCAGGGGCCTTGTCTGTGAGCTTCATTAGCCTCATACATCCCTCTTCTCTTTCTTCAGCTTTGTGGAGCAGAAGTGTAGGAAAGGTTTTGCAAGTTTCACTTTGAGGTTCTGCGAGTGGCAATGAGGTGCAAAACAATGAATAACGGCTACTTGACTCCTTCCTGGGTCATGTTTAGCAGGGTCACAGCATGGCAAGATGTTTTCCAACGGAACACGAAAGTCTATTTTCGCCTCCACATTTTTTCCCTAACAAACACCGGACGGTTGGTTTGTTGGAAAATAACACATGGTGATGACCTACATATATCCTGATTCAGAATTCATATGTTCGTTTACATCTGAGTTTTTCTGTTTTTTATTTTCAGATTATACTTTTTGTTTAATCTAATGATGTTATAAGAGAGAACTATTGTAAAGTAGACTGTGTCTGTAAAATGTGTTTATTAGTTTACTCCAATTGAGGGATCTGGGGTTTGCAGGGAAAAATTATAAAGGTATATTATTTTAAAAAGTATGTCTATATAGGTATGTGTATGTCTATATAGGTATGTGTATGTCTATATAGGTATGTGTATGTCTATATAGGTATGTGTATATAGGTATGTGTATGTCTATATAGGTATGTCTATATATATACATATACACATATACATATACACATACATATATACATACACATATACATACATATATACATATACACATATACATATACATATACACATATACCTATATATATACATATATATATATATATATGTATGTATATATATAGGTATATGTGTATATGTATATGTATATGTGTATATGTATATATGTATGTATATGTGTATGTATATATGTATATGTATATATATATATATATATATATATATACACATACCTATATAGACATACACATACCTATATACACATACCTATATAGACATACACATACCTATATAGACATACACATACCTATATAGACATATATATATATATATGTATGTATATATATAGGTATATATATATATATATATATATATATATAGGTATGTGTATGTCTATAGGTATGTGTATGTATATAGGTATGTATGTCTATATAGGTATGTGTATGTCTACATAGGTATGTGTGTCTATATAGGTATGTGTATGTCTACATAGGTATGTGTGTGTATATAGGAATGTATGTCTATATAGGTATGTGTATGTCTACATAGGTATGTGTGTGTATATAGGAATGTATATGTGTGTCTATATATAGGTATGTCTATATAGGTATGTCTATATAGGTATGTGTATGTCTATATAGGTATGTGTATGTGTATATATAGGTATGTGTATATAGGTATGTGTATTTCTATATAGGTATGTCTATATAGGTATGTGTATGTATATATAGGTCTTGCTGTCTCCCCCCCCAGTCTTGCTGTTTCCCCCCCAGTCTTGCTGTCTCCCCCCCAGTCTTGCTGTCTCCCCCCCCCAGTCTTGCTGTCTCCCCCCCCAGTCTTGCTGTCTCCCCCCCCAGTCTTGCTGTCTCCCCCCCAGTCTTGCTGTTTCCCCCCCAGTCTTGCTGTTCCCCCCAGTCTTGCTGTTTGCCCCCCAGTCTTGCTGTTTGCCCCCCCAGTCTTGCTGTTTGCCCCCCCAGTCTTGCTGTTTCCCCCCCAGTCTTGCTGTTTCCCCCAAGTCTTGCTGTTCCCCCCCCCCAGTCTTGCTGTTCCCCCCCCCCCCAGTCTTGCTGTTTCCCCCCCAGTCTTGCTGCCGCCCCCCCCCCAGTCTTGCTGTTTCCCCCCCAGTCTTGCTGTCCCCCCCCCCCAGTCTTGCTGTTTCCCCCCCCAGTCTTGCTGTCCCCCCCCCAGTCTTGCTGTCCCCCCCCAGTCTTGCTGTTTCCCCCCCAGTCTTGCTGTCCCCCCCCCCCAGTCCTGCTGTTCCCCTTGCTTAATGGAGAAAGAGATGTTTTATTTAGTACGACTAGGATGAAACTCTTTTAATATTGTCTCACAATGTTTTGAGGGAAAGCTATGATGAGGAAAATACAATGACTACCCTGCACTTTACACATACCCTCGATTGTCATTTTAAATATACAATAACGACCCATTGAGGTTGGTATTGTAAAGGAGAATGTGTCCTCAATTGGTCAGACAAAATGGAAACATGTCCCATTAGCTCCTTTCAGGTCATTGACCAGGTCATTGATGAGGTCATTGGTCAGGTCGTTGATCAGGTCATTGATCAGGTCATTGGTCAGGTCGTTAATCAGGTCATTGGTCAGGTCGTTGATCAGGTCATTGGTCAGGTCGTTGACCAGGTCATTGGTCAGGTCGTTGACCAGGTCATTGGTCAGGTCATTGGTCAGGTCATTGATATACCAAGGGAGAGGTTAATTCAGGACCACTATACTAAGCGATCTCAGAAGAAGGCTCCAAGTCATAGACTCTCTGCTACTGTACGGCAAGTCTGGAACAACAGGACCCTGAACAAGTAAGTTTATTTTTGGGAGGACGGTTATTCTGATGTAAAGCCAAACTTGCTGTGATTACTGGAAACCAGACAGTAATGTCAACCAGACAGTAATGTCAACCAGACAGTAATGTCTATATGTCCTGCATGTCAACCAGACAGTAATGTCTATATGTCCTGCATGTCAACCAGACAGTAATGTCTATATGTCCTGCATGTCAACCACACAGTAATGTCTACATGTTCTGCAAGTCAACCAGACAGTAATGTCTATATGTTCAACCAGACAGTAATGTCTATATGTTCAACCAGACAGTAATGTCTATATGTTCAACCAGACAGTAATGTCTATATGTTCTACATGTCAACCAGACAGTAATGTCTATAACATTTGATTTCGACAGCCTATTTACAGTGCATTCGGAAAGTATTCAGACTCCTTGACTTTTTCCATATTTTGCTACACTACAGCCTTATTAAACAAAATCCTCATCAATCTACACACAACACCCCACAATGACAAAGCAAAAACAGGTTCTGAGAAATGTTTGCAAATGTACTAAAAATAAAAAACAGAAATACCTTATTTGCATAAGTATTCAGACCCTTCGCTATGCGATTTGAAATTGATCTCAGGTGCATCCTGTTTCCATTGATCTTTCTTGAGATGTTTCTACTACTTGATTGGAGTCCACCTGTGGTAAATTCAATTGATTGGAAATGATTTGGAAAGGCACTCACCTCTCTATATAATGTCCCAAAGTTGGCAGATGTCAGAGCAAAAACCAATCCATGAGGTCGAAGGAATTGTCCGTAGAGCTCCTTGACATAATTATGTTGAGGCACATTCCGCAGCATTGAAGGTCCCCAAGAACACAGTGGCCTCCATCTTAAATGGAAGAAGTTTAGAACCACCAAGACGTTTCCAAGAGCTGGCCGTCCGGTCAAACTGGGCAATCGGGGAGAGAAGGGCCTTGGTCAAGGAGTGGACCAATGACCCGATGGGTTCTCCTCTGTGGAGTTGGGAAAACCTTCCAGAAGGACAACCATCTCTGCAGCACTCCACCAATCAGGCCTTTATGGTAGAGTGGTCATTAAAAGGCACATGACAGCCCGCTTGGAGTTTCTCTTGGAGTTCGCCAAAGGGCACAGACCATGAGAAACAAGATTCTCTGGTCTGATGAAACCAAGATTGAAGTCTTTGGCCTGAATGCCAAGCGTCACGTCTGGAGGAAACCTGGCAGCATCCCTACGGTGAAAGATGGTGGTGGAAACATCATGCTGATGTTTTTCAGCGGCAGGGACTGGGAGACTAGTCAGGATCAAGGGAAAGATGAACGGAGCAAAGTACAGAGATCCTTGATGAAAACCTGTTCCAGAGTGCTCAGGACCTCAGACTGGAGAGAAGGTTCACCTTCCAGCAGGACAACAACCCTAAGCACACAGCCAAGACAACACAGGAGTGGCTTCTGGACAAGTCTCTGAATGTCCTTGAGTGGCTCAGCCAGAGCCCTGACTTGAACAAGTTCTATCATCTCTGGAGAGACCCTGAAAATAGCTGTGCAGCGACGCTCCCCATCCAACCCTACAGAGCTTGAGAGGATCTGCAGAGAAGAATGGGAGAACCACCCCAAATAAAGGTGTGCCAAGCTTGTAGCGTCATACCCAAGAAGACTCGAGGCTGTCATCTCTGCCAAAGGTGCTTCAACAAAGTACTGAGTAAAGGGTCTGAATACATACAGTATGTAAGTGTAATATTTCAGTTTCTGGGTTGGCGCACCCCCTTGGGTTGTGCCGTGGCGGAGATCTTTGTGAGCTATACTCGGCCTTGTCCACTGCCTCGGCCTTGTCCACTGCCTCAGGATGGTAGGTTGGGGGTTGAAGATATCCCTCTAGTGGTGTGGGGGCTGTGCTTTGGAAAAGTGGGTGGGGTTATATCCTTCCTGTTTGGCCATGTCCGGGGGTATCATCGGATGGGGCCACAGTGTCTCCTGACCCCTCCTGTCTCAGCCTCCAGTATTTATGCTGCAGTAGTTTGTGTCAGGGGGCTATGGTCAGTTTGTTATATTTGGAGTACTTCTCCTGTCTTATCCAGTGTCCTGTGTGAATTTAAGTATGCTCTCTCTAATTCTCTCTTTCTTTTCTCTCTTGGAGGACCTGAGCCCTAGGACCATGCCTCAGGACTACCTGGCATGATGACTCCTTGCTGTCCCCAGTCCACCTGGCCGTGCTGCTGCTCCAGTTTCAACTGTTCTGCCTGCGGCTATAGAGTCCTGACCGGTTCACCGGACGTGCTACCTGTCCCAGACCTATTATTTGACCATGCTGGTCATTTATGAACATTTGAACATCTTGGCCATGTTCAAATGGCACAGCCAGAAGAGGACTGGCCACTCCTCATAGCCTGGATCCTCTCTAGGTTTCTTCCTAGGTTTTGGCCTTTCTAGGGAGTTTGTCCTAGCCAATGTGCTTCAACACCTGCATTGCTCGATGTTTTGGGTTTTAGGCTGGGTTTCTGTACAGCACTTTGAGATATCAGATGATGTACGAAGGGCTATAAAAACACATTTTTTTTTACATTTGTAGAAATGTATTAAAACCTGTTTTTACTTTGTCATTATGCCGTACTGTGTGTCGATTGATGAGATAAAAATGTTTTTAAAGCAATTTTAGAGTAAGGCTGTAACGTAACAAAATGTGGAAAAAGTCAAGGGGTCTGAATACTTTCTGAATGCACTGTACATGTACATATCTACCTCAATGACCTCGTACCCCTGCACATACATGTCTGCTTTACTTTTCTGTTATTCTCTATTTCCTGTATTATTGGGATAAGTATTTCACTGTTAGACTACACCCGTTGTTTTTACCAAGCATGTGACGAATAACTTTTGATTTGAGGAGCACGATACGCTATTAAATGTATGCGTTACAAATGACACCCTGTTCTGTAGTGCACTACTTGGTAGTCTGCTATGTAGGGAGTAGGGTGCCATTTGTTACCTCTACAGTCACGTGAGCCTGAGTGAGCATGTGTGAGTTATTGAAATGTATTCATGCCTGCTCCAGTTAATGTGATGTAGAGGAGGGCCACTGTAATGGCTGTCAGAGGCTGGCACGAACTGAAGACAACATTTTCTATCTTACTGCCTGCCTGCCTACTGCCTACCTACCTGCCCACTGCCTACCTACCTGCCCGCTGCCTACCTACCTGCCCGCTGCCTAGCTACCTGCCCACTGCCTACCTACCTGCCCGCTGCTTAACTGCCTGCCCGCTGCCCATCTACCTGCCCGCTGCCTACCTGCCTGCCCGCTGCCTACCTACCTGCCCGCTGCCTACCTACCTGCCCGCTGCCTAGCTACCTGCCCGCTGCCTAGCTACCTGCCCACTGCCTACCTGCCTGCCCGCTGCCTACCTACCTGCCCGCTGCCTACCTACCTGCCCGCTGCCTACCTACCTGCCCGCTGCCTATCTACCTGCCCGCTGCCTACCTGCCTACCTGCCTGCCCGCTGCCTACCTACCTGCCCACTGCCTGGGATGTCTGAGTTATATAAGGCTGAAGAGAGTGAGAGAGAGAAAGAGGGATAGAGAGATACCGAGAGAGAGAGAGATACCGAGAGAGAGAGAGATACCGAGAGAGAGAGGGATAGAGAGTGTAAGAGATAGATACAGAGAGATACTGAGAGAGAGAGATACCGAGAGAGAGAGATACAGAGAGAGAGAGACCCACAAAGATGTTGAAAACAAATCAAAGAATGATAATCTGTTAGGAGAAACACAGTGTACCATCACAGCAGCAAGATGTGTGGTCCGTTGCCATGAGAAAAGGAAAATCAGTGGAGCACAAACATTGTAAATACAACCTATGTATGGTCTTCACCATTATTTATACCACTAGTATTAACTATTATTATGAACTGTTATTAAAAACATAGTTGAGAATTTAACATTTGAAATGTCTTTATCCTTTTGAAACCTTTGAGTGCAATGATTACTACTAATTTCTATTAGTTTTTGTTGATCTTGTTTTCTGTTTCTTCTCACTTTTGTTTGTAGTTTATTTCACAATGTAAACATGTTTCCCATGCCAATAAAGCCCCTTTGAATTTAATTTAATTGAGAGCGAGAGAGATTTTGAAAGGGACTGAGAGAGTAAGAGAGAGAGAGATAATGGGAAAGACGAGAGTCAGACAGAGATATCGAGAGCGAGAGAGCGAGAGAGAGAGTCAGAGAGAGAGAGAGAGAGAGAAAATGGGAAAGAAGAGAGTCAGACAGAGATATCGAGAGAGAGAGAGAGAGAGAGAGAAAATGGGAAAGAAGAGAGTCAGACAGAGATATCGAGAGAGAGAGATAGAGATAGAGATTTGGAGATACTTGAGTGCTTCCCAAGTGAATAAGACCTCTCTGGTGATGCTGAAGGATGACTCGGTCCTGTTCAATAGTTCCATAAAACAAAACATTTTGAAACACAGAACAGAAACATTTGTTTTCTTATTGGGCACGTTCAGGCAGTACCTCCTCCTGACGTTCAGACAGTACCTCCTCCTCCTGACGTTCAGGCAGTACCTCCTCCTCCTGACATTCAGGCTGTACCTCCTCCTCCTGACGTTCAGGCAGTACCTCCTCCTCCTGACGTTCAGGCTGTACCTCCTCCTCCTGACGTTCAGGCTGTACCTCCTCCTCCTGACGTTCAGGCTGTACCTCCTCCTCCTGACGTTCAGGTTGTACCTCCTCCTCCTGACGTTCAGGCTGTACCTCCTCCTCCTGACGTTCAGGTTGTACCTCCTCCTCCTGACGTTCAGGCTGTACCTCCTCCTCCTGACGTTCAGGTTGTACCTCCTCCTCCTGACGTTCAGGTTGTACCTCCTCCTCCTGACGTTCAGGCAGTACCTCCTCCTCCTGACGTTCAGGTTGTACCTCCTCCTCCTGACGTTCAGGTTGTACCTTCAAACAGGGCTTGAAAACTATTACGGACTACAAAGGGAAACTTCCTCAATGATCGTGTTCTGCCTAATGCCTATGGTGCAACCTTATGTAAATCGGTGGTTGGAACATGCATTCAAAGTTTGAGAGGTTTTCTCTCTCTTCACCAATGCAAAACAGTCATCCTCCATTCTGTTCCCTGCTGTCTCTATTAGATGAGAGTGTGTGGTGTGTGTGTGTGTGTGTGTGTGTGTGTGTGAGAGAGAGAGGGCGACTGCTGTGTCTCTCTCTGCTAAGGCTTATCTTATGTTACTCGGGTTACAATGTCCTTTTCAGAAATGCTAACCTAGTGCAAATGAGATGGATGCTTTTTCACACACTCCCATTACTTTAATGAGGGTGAACAAAGTCAAGCAATGTCAGGGTAGGGAACAGTCCCATTAATGGTTGATGAAGGGTTGTGACTATGCCTGTCAACCATCCATTCACAAAATAACAACCATCATGATTACCTGGTTATTATCAATGTGGATATTTATTTTTCCTTCAATATTCTATAACACATTGGAAAGGAATTCTGACTGGCTGTACATGCTTGTGTGATTATATTAGAAAATACAAACCAACACTGTGAATATGTAATTTACTGTGGTTTGTCATATTCATTCTGTAATATTTAATTTACTGTGGTTTGTCATATTCATTCTGTAATATTTAATTTACTGTGGTTGCTCATATTTATTCTGTAATATTTAATTTACTGTGGTTGCTCATATTCATTCTGTAATATTTAATTTACTGTGGTTGGTCATATTCATTATGTAATATTTAATTTACTGTGGTTGCTCATATTCATTCTGTAATATTTAATTTACTGTGGTTGGTCATATTCATTATGTAATATTTAATTTACTGTGGTTGGTCATATTCATTATGTAATATTTAATTTACTGTGGTTGGTCATATTCATTCTGTAATATGTAATTTACTGTGATTGGTCATATTCATTCTGTAATATTTAATTTACTGTGATTGGTCATATTCATTCTGTAATATTTAATTTACTGTGATTGCTCATATTCATTCTGTAATATTTAATTTACTGTGATTGGTCATATTCATTCTGTAAGAGTGCAAATTGTGATATCTTGTTGCTTTACCAAGGTGGCGTTTTCCTGAAGTGAAACAGGCAAACTAACTCGTACATAGCCTGTAGGAGCTTGCATTAGATTTGCATTTATGAACCATTATATTTTCTTAGTGGAACACCTTCCTAATATTGAGTCTCACCCACTTTTGCCCTCGTCGGGTCAGGGACTCAAGATGTTGAAAGCGTTCCACAGGGATGCTGGCCCATGTATGTGGACTCCAATGCTTCCCACAGTTGTGTCAAGTTGTCTGGATGTCCTCAGGGTGGTGGACCATTCTTGATACACATGGGAAACTGTTGAGTGTGAAAAACCCAACAGCATTGCAGTTCTTGACACAAACCGGTGCACCTGGCACCTACTAACATACCCCGTTCAAAGGCACTTAAATCTATTTTGTCTTGCCCGTTCATCCTCTGAACAACACACATACACAATCCATGTCTCAACTGTCTCGAGGCTTAAAAATCCTTCTTTAACCCGTCTCCTCCCCTTCATCTACGCTGATTAAAGTGGATTTAACAAGTGGCATCAATAAGGGATTAGAGTCTTCACCTGGACTCACCTGGTCAGTCTACAGCATGTCATGGAAAGAGCAATGTTCCTAATGTTTTATACACACAATGTAAATAAGGTCAGGATGATGTCTTCACCTATACCAAAATACTGTTCTGAAAAGAGCATTGATGAGCTTCTTATCTATGTGGATGAGATAAATTATCTACAGTGATAGCCAGAGCATATATCCTAAAGACTCATCCTCTCAAACAAAATGGAGGAGCAAATTAATCTTAGGCTGTGATTCAACCCGATGGTGCGTTGTAGTGTGCTTGACATTTAAAGACCAATTGATCTGTCACGTGCAGCATTTACCGTGAATATTATCTCCGCGAAGACAGGAACGTTGCCTTTAAAAGGCATATTGTCGACAGCGCATTCAATCGGATTAAACTCGGCCTTAAATTGGAAGATTTAATAAATCAGGTGAAAAGGCCACTTATTCCAGATTGTAGGATTTTCTCTGTCTGGTGATGTTACTAACCTGGCTCAGGCATAAATAGTTATTTAGGGGCTGACAGCCCTGATGAGGAAGACATTGTTTGTTTATGTCCCAAAGTGGCACCCTATTCCCTACGGGCTCTGGTCCAAAGTGGTACACTATATAAGGAACAGGGTGCCATTTGGGATGCAACCTTGGAAAGGGCAGAGAAAGGACCCGAGGGAGACAAGTACCATTTTCTTCCAGTGTCAAGATCCACTTCCTCCTGACACCACTTAGACTGGCTGGTAATGAGAAACAGGAGAATCTGTCTGTCTCTGTGTCCCAAATGGAACACTGTTCTCTACGGGTCATGCTCAAAAGTAGTGCACAATATAGAAAATAGAGTACAATTTGGGAAGCAGACTGTCCCTGTCCTCACAGAGCTGACAATGACTAATTGACTGCCCCTGAACCCTCCTACAACATTCTGCTAGGTCATCACTGCCCCAAACCCTCCTACGACATTAATGACTACCACAAACCCTCCTACAAAATGTATGTCTGCTCTAAACCCTCCTTCAACATTAATGGATACCCCAAACCCTCCTACAACATGAATTGCTGCCCCAAACCCTCCTACATTAATGGACACTCCAAACACTCCTACACCATTAATGGCTGCCCCAAACCCTCCTACAACATTAATGGCTAACCCAAACCCTCCCACAACATGAATTGCTGCCCCAAACCCTCCTACAACATTAATTGCTAGCCCAAACCCTCCCACAACATGAATTGCTGCCCCAAACCCTCCTACAACATTAATTGCTGCCCCAAACCCTCCTACAACATTAATTGCTGCCCCAAACCCTTCTACAACATTAATGGATACTCCAAACCCTCCTACAACATTAATGGATACTCCAAACCCTCCTACAACATGAATTGCTGCCCCAAACCCTCCTACAACATTAATGGACACTCCAAACCCTCCTACAACATTAATTGCTGCCCCAAACCCTTCTAAAACATTAATTGCTGCCCCAAACCCTCTGTCATGGATGACAAAGTAGGTAACAAGAGACACTGAGATGGAAATATTAGCGGTTTATTCCTCCAATTTACAAAAAATACACAAAAAATACACATTATGACAAGATAAAACAAAAGTATGTTAAAAACAACAAATATAAACAGAATTAAAATAAAAAATAAACTGTCCTAATGCTTCAACTCAAAGTCAAAAAGTGCAGAACAGAAAGTAACATTAATCCTCTCTACTGAGTAAAGCCAGAAGAGGACTGACCACCCCTCAGAGCCTGGTTCCTCTCTACTGAGTACAGCCAGAAGAGGACTGACCACCCCTCAGAGCCTGGTTCCTCTCTACTGAGTACAGCCAGAAGAGGACTGACCACCCCTCAGAGCCTGGTTCCTCTCTACTGAGTAAAGCCAGAAGAGGACTGACCACCCCTCAGAGCCTAGTTCCTCTCTACTGAGTAAAGCCAGAAGAGGACTGACCACCCCTCAGAGCCTGGTTCCTCTCTACTGAGTACAGCCAGAAGAGGACTGACCACCCCTCAGAGCCTGGTTCCTCTCTACTGAGTACAGCCAGTAGAGGACTAACCACCCCTCAGAGCCTGGTTCCTCTCTACTGAGTACAGCCAGAAGAGGACTGACCACCCCTCAGAGCCTGGTTCCTCTCTACTGAGTACAGCCAGAAGAGGACTGACCACCCCTCAGAGCCTGGTTCCTCTCTACTGAGTACAGCCAGAAGAGGACTGACCACCCCTCAGAACCTGGTTCCTCTCTACTGAGTACAGCCAGAAGAGGACTGACCACCCCTCAGAGCCTGGTTCCTCTCTACTGAGTAAAGCCAGAAGAGGACTGACCACCCCTCAGAGCCTAGTTCCTCTCTACTGAGTACAGCCAGAAGAGGACTGACCACCCCTCAGAGCCTGGTTCCTCTCTACTGAGTACAGCCAGAAGAGGACTGACCACCCCTCAGAGCCTGGTTCCTCTCTACTGAGTAAAGCCAGAAGAGGACTGACCACCCATCAGAGCCTGGTTCCTCTCTACTGAGTACAGCCAGAAGAGGACTGACCACCCCTCAGAGCCTGGTTCCTCTCTACTGAGTAAAGCCAGAAGAGGACTGACCACCCCTCAGAGCCTGGTTCCTCTCTACTGAGTAAAGCCAGAAGAGGACTGACCACCCCTCAGAGCCTGGTTCCTCTCTAGTGAGTAAAGCCAGAAGAGGACTGACCACCCCTCAGAGCCTGGTTCCTCTCTACTGAGTAAAGCCAGAAGAGGACTGACCACCACTCAGAGCCTGGTTCCTCTCTACTGAGTACAGCCAGAAGAGGACTGACCACCCCTCAGAGCCTGGTTCCTCTCTACTGAGTACAGCCAGAAGAGGACTGACCACCACTCAGAGCCTGGTTCCTCTCTACTGAGTACAGCCAGAAGAGGACTGACCACTCCTCAGAGCCTGGTTCCTCTCTACTGAGTACAGCCAGAAGAGGACTGACCACCCCTCAGAGCCTGGTTCCTCTCTACTGAGTAAAGCCAGAAGAGGACTGACCACCCCTCAGAGCCTAGTTCCTCTCTACTGAGTACAGCCAGAAGAGGACTGACCACCCCTCAGAGCCTGGTTCCTCTCTACTGAGTAAAGCCAGAAGAGGACTGACCACCCCTCAGAGCCTGGTTCCTCTCTAGTGAGTAAAGCCAGAAGAGGACTGACCACCCCTCAGAGCCTGGTTCCTCTCTACTGAGTACAGCCAGAAGAGGACTGACCACCCCTCAGAGCCTGGTTCCTCTCTACTGAGTACAGCCAGAAGAGGACTGACCACCACTCAGAGCCTGGTTCCTCTCTACTGAGTACAGCCAGAAGAGGACTGACCACCCCTCAGAGCCTGGTTCCTCTCTACTGAGTACAGCCAGAAGAGGACTGACCACCCCTCAGAGCCTGGTTCCTCTCTACTGAGTACAGCCAGAAGAGGACTGACCACCCCTCAGAGCCTGGTTCCTCTCTACTGAGTACAGCCAGAAGAGGACTGACCACCACTCAGAGCCTGGTTCCTCTCTACTGAGTACAGCCAGAAGAGGACTGACCACCACTCAGAGCCTGGTTCCTCTCTACTGAGTACAGCCAGAAGAGGACTGACCACCCCTCAGAGCCTGGTTCCTCTCTACTGAGTACAGCCAGAAGAGGACTGACCACCCCTCAGAGCCTGGTTCCTCTCTACTGAGTAAAGCCAGAAGAGGACTGACCACCCCTCAGAGCCTGGTTCCTCTCTACTGAGTACAGCCAGAAGAGGACTGACCACCCCTCAGAGCCTGGTTCCTCTCTACTGAGTAAAGCCAGAAGAGGACTGACCACCACTCAGAGCCTGGTTCCTTTAGGTTTCTTCCTAGTGTCATGACGTTGGCCTGGGGGGTTGGTTTATGACAGTCATAAATACCTCTTCCACCCTTTTTCCTCTCTCTACCCCACTAAGGTTACATTTGCAAAGCCCTTGGTTAAAATAGAGATTCTGGGAACATCAGAAGGTGGGGGGAAATGAACTATATTCTGGTAATCCGACCAATTGAACATTGGTACTTAATGAATATGATGTTAGTTCGGTTGTCATCTGAGACATTCTCATCAATGATAAGATGACAAACTCTACAGTGGAAAGTCTACACATCAGAGTTATCGGATTCACATGGAATTGTTGTTCAATTTAATTGTTTGAATATGAAATTATTTGTGATGGGATGAAATGTGAATTTAGCTTCTAAAATGTGAGATGTGGGTTTTCATAAGATATTGCTGCTCACTCAGTGGCCCGCCCACGTGAAGAGACAGAGGTTGTAAACTATGACACACACCCCTTTTCTCCCTTCCTATATAAGCCCTTGACGACAGTAGAACTGCCTGTTCTGATGAGGTAGGATGACGATCCTGTCAGAATGGTTCAGATAAAACTACAGAACGAAGCCAACATTAGTATGAGCTTTGGTTCCGAATGGTATGAACTTTGAACTCTTATTCACGACAGAAGTGATACCTCCTAGCCGTTGAGTTAGTGACCGCAGCTGCAAACGCAGGTTAGGAATGAAAAGACAGAGTATCCCATCTACCACACAACGATGTTACTACAACTTATCCAAGTGACCACCAGAGACATTCTTCAAAGGACAGAGGACTCGGTTTGGCAACACGGTCTTCCATCTACAACCAACCTACTGAAGCGCAGCTCAGAGTAAATATTTATTACATTTTCCTTTTCCAAATGGGCGGTAATTTAGAATGCATAAGATACTGTATTTACGATAGCACAGCTTCGCCTTGTTCCTGTCTTCCCGCCCTTTCACTCAACCCAGCCCCTTTTCCTTTGTGTAACAAGCTGTCATATCTGTTCCGCCCGCTAGGGACGTTTTCCTATGACGTAAAGAATTATCCAGGTATAATTCATTCTTTGTGTATGTGAATTCTGTGTGATTAGTTAGGTATTTAGTAAATAAATAATTAAACCCAATTTTGTATTGCTGATTCAACTTGTTAGCCAGGGTTCTTGCAGATAACCAAGAATTTACAACTTTAAGATTATGAGACTGAAGTAAGATGACGATTGATATTGACTGCTATTGATGTAAAATATTACTTGATCTTTAAGAGTTTATTTGGAAGGTAACAGCTCTATATTCCTTTGTGGTGCCCGACTCTCTTTACATGATTAGCTCAATCAGGTGATATTAATTACGGATAAATTATTTTATAGAATAGCATGTCATATCACTTAATCCGGCATAGCCAAAGACACGACACCTGGTTCCTGCCTTACTAGGAAGTTTTTCCTAGCCACCGTGCTTCTCCATCTGCGTTGCTTGCTGTTTGGGGTTTTAGGCTGGGTTTCTGTACAGCACTTTGTGACATCTGCTGATGTAAAAAGGGCTTTAGAAAAACATTACATTTCATTTCATTTGAAAGAGGATGAATATAAATATGTGTGGAAGGGTGGGAGAGAATGTGTGTGTGGAGGCATAGGGTACATGTGTGTGAATGAAGGAGGATGGAGGAGGAAGTAGATGTATAGAGGAGTTGGAAATGTGTCTGAGAAGAAGGAAGGGGGGGAGACGGAGGTTGGGATAAACTGGATCTTATGTTTTTTATTTTATTTTACAAATTAATTCAAAATGGAAAGCTGAAATGTCTTGAGTCAATAAGTATTCGATCCCTTTGTTATGGCAACCCTAAATACGTTCAGGAGGAAACATTTGCATAAGAAGTCACATAATAAGTTGCATTGACTATGTGATAAATAATAGTTTTAACAGGATTTTTGAATTACTACCTCATCTCTGTACCCCAAACATAGACTGTAAGGTCTGTAAGGTCCCTCAGTTGAGCAGTGAATTTCAAAAACAGATTCAGCCACAAAGACCAGAGACATTTTCCAATGCCTCACAAAGAAGGGGACCTATTGTTAGATAATTAAAAAAAGAAGATGCAGACATTGGCTTTATTAATTACACTTTGGATGGTGTATCAATACACCCAGTCACTACAAAGATACAGGTGTCCTTCCTAACTCAGTTGCTGGAGAGGAAGGAAACAGTTCAGGGATTTCACCATGAGGCCAATGGTGACTTTAAAACAGTCTGAGTTTAATGGCTGTGATAGGGGAGGAGGACGGATCAACATTGTAGTTACTCCACAACAGTAACCTAATTGACAGAGTGAAAATAAGGAAGCTTGTACAGAATACAAATATACCAAAACATACATCCTGTTTGCAATAAGCACTAAAGTAAAACTGCAAAAATGTGGCAAAGAAATTAACTTTATGTCCTGAATATTTAGCATTATGTTCCGGGCAAATCCAACACATCACTGAATACCACTCTTCATATTGTCAAGCATGGTGGTGGCTTCATCATGTTATGGGGATGCTTGTCATCGGCAAGGACTAGGGAGATTTAAAAAATAAAAAATAAACAGAAAAGTGCTAGGCACAGGCAAAATCCTAGAGGATTTGCTTTCCAACAGACATTGGGAGACAAATTCACCTTTCAGCAGGACTACAACTTAAAACACAAGGACAAATATACAATGGAGTTGCTTACCATGACGACATTGAATGTTCCTGAGTGACAAGACTTGAAAAAGGTTGTGTAGCAATGATCAACAACCATCTTGACAGAGTGTGAAGAATTTTCAAAAGAAAAAGTTGCAGATATTGTACTGCAAATCTCTTCGAGTCATACCCAGAAAGACAGCTGTAATCGCTTCCAAAGGTGATTCTAGCATGTATTGATTAAGGGGTGTGAATACTTAAAAAAATGTGCATAAAATGTTTTCATTATGGGGTATGTAACGGATGTGAAACGGCTAGCTTAGTTAGCGGTGCGCGCTAAATAGCGTTTCAATCGGTGACGTAACTTGCTCTGAGACCGTGAAGTAGAAGTTCCCCTTGCTCTGCAAGGGACGCGGCTTTTGTGGAGCGATGGGTAACGATGCTTCGAGGGTGACTGTTGTTGATGTGTGCAGAGGGTCCCTGGTTCGAGGGCGAGGGGACGGTCTAAAGTTATACTGTTACACGTAGATGGGTGAGAAAACAAATACATTGAATCCATATTCAATTCAGGCTGTAATTTCAACAAACGTGGAATGAATCAAGGAGAATGAATACTTTCTGAAGGCTCTGCATATTTTATATGTATTTAAATAGAAGTGTAAATCTGTCTGAGAAGAAGGGGGAGATGGGGGTTTGGGATAAACTTCGCCTGGGTGGGTAAGAGGGGGCAAGGAGGGGAGGTGGAGATATGTGCTCTTGCTGCTGGTGATTCTCTGATCCACCTCTACGCAGACGACACCATTCTGGATACTTCTGGCCCTTCTTTGGACACTGTGTTAACTAACCTCCAGACGAGCCTCCATGCCATACAACACTCCTTCCGTGGCCTCCAACAGCTCTTAAATGCAAGTAAAAGTAAATGCATGCTCTTCAACCGATCGCTGCCTGCACCTGTCCAGCATCACTACTCTGGACGGTTCTGACCACGACTCCATTTTGTTGATCCCTGCCTACAGACAGAAACTAAAACAAGAGGCTCCCACGCTGAGGTCTGTCCAACGCTGGTCCGACCAAGCTGACTCCACACTCCAAGACTGCTTCCATCACGTGGACTGGGACATGTTTCGTATTGCGTCAGATTACAATATTGACGAATACGCTGATTCGGTGTGCGAGTTCATTAGAACGTGCGTTGAAGATGTCGTTCCCATAGCAACGATTAAAACATTCCCTAACCAGAAACCGTGGATTGATGGCAGCATTCGTGTGGAACTGAAAGCGCAAACCACTGCTTTTAATCAGGGCAAGGTGTCTGGTAACATGACCGAATACAAACAGTGCAGCTATTCCCTCCGCAAGGCTATCAAACAAGCTAAGCGTCAGTACAGAGACAAAGTAGAATCTCAATTCAACGGCTCAGACACAAGAGGCATGTGGCAGGGTCTACAGTCAATCACGGACTACAGGAAGAAATCCAGCCCAGTCACGGACCAGGATATCCTGCTCCCAAGCAGACTAAATAACTTTTTTGCCCGCTTTGAGGACAATACAGTGCCACTGACACGGCCTGCAACGAAAACATGCGGTCTCTCCTTCACTGCAGCTGAGGTGAGTAAAACATTTAAACGTGTTAACCCTCGCAAGGCTGCAGGCCCAGACGGCATCCCCAGTCGCGCCCTCAGAGCATGCGCAGACCAGCTGGCCGGTGTGTTTACGGACATATTCAATCAATCCCTATACCAGTCTACTGTTCCCACATGCTTCAAGAGGGCCACCATTGTTCCTGTTCCCAAGAAAGCTAAGGTAACTGAGCAAAACGACTACCGCCCCCTAGCACTCACATCCGTCATCATGAAGTGCTTTGAGAGACTAGTCAAGGACCATATCACCTCCACCCTACCTGACACCCTAGACCCACTCCAATTTGCTTACCGCCCAAATAGGTCCACAGACGATGCAATCTCAACCACACTGCCCTAACCCATCTGGACAAGAGGAATACCTATGTGAGAATGCTGTTCATCGACTACAGCTCGGCATTCAACACCATAGTACCCTCCAAGCTCGTCATCAAGCTCGAGACCCTGGGTCTCGACCCCGCCCTGTGCAACTGGGTACTGGACTTCCTGACGGGCCGCCCCCAGGTGGTGAGGGTAGGCAACAACATCTCCTCCCCGCTGATCCTCAACACTGGGGCCCCACAAGGGTGCGTTCTGAGCCCTCTCCTGTACTCCCTGTTCACCCACGACTGCGTGGCCACGCATGCCTCCAACTCAATCATCAAGTTTGCGGACGACACAACAGTGGTAGGCTTGATTACCAACAACGACGAGACGGCCTACAGGGAGGAGGTGAGGGCCCTCGGAGTGTGGTGTCAGGAAAATAACCTCACACTCAACGTCAACAAAACTAAGGAGATGATTGTGGACTTCAGGAAACAGCAGAGGGAACACCCCCCTATCCACATCAATGGAACAGTAGTGGAGAGGGTAGCAAGTTTTAAGTTCCTCGGCATACACATCACAGACAAACTGAATTGGTCCACTCACACAGACAGCATCGTGAAGAAGGCGCAGCAGCGCCTCTTCAACATCAGGAGGCTGAAGAAATTTGGCTTGTCACCAAAAGCACTCACAAACTTCTACAGATGCACAATCGAGAGCATCCTGTCGGGCTGTATCACCGCCTGGTACGGCAACTGCTCCGCCTCAACCGCAAGGCTCTCCAGAGGGTAATGAGGTCTGCACAACGCATCACCGGGGGCAAACTACCTGCCCTCCAGGACACCTACACCACCCGATGTCACAGGAAGGCCATAAAGATCATCAAGGACAACAACCACCCGAGCCACTGCCTGTTCACCCCGCTATCATCCAGAAGGCGAGGTCAGTACAGGTGCATCAAAGCTGGGACCGAGAGACTGAAAAACAGCTTCTATCTCAAGGCCATCAGACTGTTAAACAGCCACCACTAACATTGAGTGGCTGCTGCCAACACACTGACTCAACTCCAGCCACTTTAATAATTGGAATTGATAGGAAATGATGTAAATATATCACTAGCCACTTTAAACAATGCTACCTTATATAATGTTACTTACCCTACATTATTCATCTCACATGCATACGTATATACTGTACTCTATATCATCGACTGCATCCTTATGTAATACATGTATCACTAGCCACTTTAACTATGCCACTTTGTTTACATACTCATCTCATATGTATATACTGTACTCGATATCATCTACTGTATCTTGACTATGCTGCTCTGTACCATCACTCATTCATATATCCTTATGTACATATTCTTTATCCCCTTACACTGTGTATAAGACAGTAGTTTTGGAATTGTTAGTTAGATTACTTGTTGGTTATTACTGCATTGTCGGAACTAGAAGCACAAGCATTTCGCTACACTCGCATTAACATCTGCTAACCATGTGTATGTGACAAATAAAATTTGATTTGATTTGATTTGATTCTGACTTAGAAAATGTGGACAACTACAAATACCTAGGTTTGATTTGATTTGATTTGATTTAGGTGTCTGGTTAGACTGTAAACTCTCCTTCCAGACTCATATTAAACATCTCCAGTCCAAAATGAAATCTAGAATCGACTCCCTATTTCGCAACAAAGCATCCTTCACTCATGCTGTTAACATACCCTCGTAAAACTGACTATCCTGCCGATCCTTGACTTCGGCGATGTCATTTACAAAATAGCCTCCAACACTCTACTCAGCAAATTGGATGCAGTCTATCACAGTGCCATCCGTTTTGTCACCAAAGCCCCATATAGCACCCACCACTGCGACCTGTATGCTCTTGTTGGCTGGTCCTCGCATCATATTCGTCGCCAAACCCACTGGCTCCAGGTCATCTCTCATTTTTGCTAGGTAAAGCCATGCCTTATCTCAGCTCACCAGTCACCATAGCAGCACCCACCCGTAGCAAGCGCTCCAGCAGGGATATTTCACTGGTCATCCCCAAAGCCAACACCCACCCGTAGCACGCACTCCAGCAGGGATATTTCACTGGTCACCATAGCAGCACCCACCCATAGCACGCACTCCGGCAGGGATATTTCACTGGTCACCATAGCAGCACCCACCCGTAGCACGCACTCCAGCAGGGATATTTCACTGGTCACCCCCAAAGTCAATTCCTCCGTTGGCCGCCTTTCCTTCCAGTTCTCTGCTGCCCATGACTGGAACGAACTGCAAAAATCATCGAAGCTGGAGACTCATATCTCCCTCACTAGCTTTAAGCATCAGCTGTCAGAGCAGCTCACAGATCACTGCACCTGTACATAGTCCATCTGTAAATAGCCCATCCATGCTACCTCATCCCCATACTGTTATTTATTTATTTTGCTCCTTTGCACCCCAGTATCTCTACTGGCACATTCATTTTCTGCACATCTTATCACTCCAGTGTTTAATTGCTAGATTGTAATTATTTCGCCACTATGCCTATTTATTGTCTTACCTTCCTTATCCTACCTCATTTGCACACACTGTATATAGACTTTTTCTTTTGTATTATTGACGGTACAATTATTTAATCCAATGTGTCACTCTTTGTTGTTGTTTTTGTTGCACTGCTTTGCTTTATCTTGGCCAGGTCGCAATTGTAAACGAGACCTTGTTCTCAACTGACCTACCTGGTTAAATAAAAGGTGAAATAACATACATTTTAAAAAATAACTTAATTATAATTTATAATTTAATAAATAAACATTTGATTTGCAAGCCTGTAGTTAAAGGAATAACAGTTCTGGAATGATTAGGATGTTGAATAACTTTTATTCCTTTGTGTGTTATAATAACTAAGATTTGAGGGTGGTTATTGGTGAGAATGGCTTTAGTGTCCTTGCCTCTCTCTGTGTTTTCCGGTCACGACTTGCAGACTTGCAGACTTGTTTTTGAGTTGCTGTGCGTTTTGTTGCCAACCTGTTTTGCTACCTGACAAATTTACGGTTTTTACTTTTTAATTACCGTTGATATTTTTGTTTTTTCCTACTCAACTTTTTCACTCCGGACGCTTTATCTGGACACGATTCGTCAGGACCTCCAACAGCCGAAGCTAAGTAGTAACATTAACATGATGCCTTCTAATTGTAGTCGCTGTACTCGCCTTACGGCGAGGATAGCTGTGCTACAAGCCCAGCTTCAGACGCAATCGCTAGGCAAGGGTAATTTCAGTGTAGGAAAGGATGAAACAGCGTCTGTGCCACCAGTAAGTACAGATAGTAGTATAAATCCCCTGGCACAGTCCCCGCAGCCGGACAACTTTCTCACGGTTTCTGGAAGGAAATGCTGTAGGAACGCTCAACCGGTGTCGCTCATTCAGCCGACAGAAACTTTCAACCGGTTTTCCCCATTAAGCAGCGGGTCGGAGTCAGAGGCCGAGTCTTCTCTGGTCTCTACTCCTCCCGTTACGGGGTCTGAGACGCCGAAGCTTCCCACCATTAGCTCTGACAAATTGAAAACTCTAGTCATTGGCGACTCCATTACCCGCAGTATTAGACTTGAGAATCATCCAGCGATCATACACTGTTTACCGGGGGGCAGGGCTACCGACGTTAAGGCTAATCTGAAGATGGTGCTGGCTAAAGCTAAAACTGGCGAGTGTAGAGAGTATAGAGATATTGTTATCCACGTCGGCACCAACGATGTTAGGATGAAACAGTCAGAGATCACCAAGCGCAACATAGCTTCTGCGTGTAAATCAGCTAGAAAGATGTGTCGGCATCGAGTAATTGTCTCTGGCCCCCTCCCAGTTAGGGGGAGTGATGAGCTCTACAGCAGAGTCTCACAACTCAATCGCTGGTTGAAAACTGTTTTCTGCCCCTCCCAAAAGATAGAATTTGTAGATAATTGGCCCTCTTTCTGGGACTCGCCCACAAACAGGACCAAGCCTGACCTGCTGAGGAGTGACGGACTCCATCCTAGCTGGAGGGGTGCTCTCATTTTATCTACCAACATAGACAGGGCTCTAACTCCTCTAGCTCCACAATGAAATAGGGTGCAGGCCAGGCAGCAGGCTGTTAGCCAGCCTGCCAGCATAGTGGAGTCTGCCACTAGCACAGTCAGCGTAGTCAGCTCAGCTATCACCATTGAGACCGTGTCTGTGCCTCGACCTAGGTTGGGCAAAACTAAACATGGCGGTGTTCGCCTTAGCAATCTCACTAGGATAAAGACCACCTCCATTCCTGTCATTATTGAAAGAGATCATGATACCTCACATCTCAAAATAGGGCTACTTAATGTTAGATCCCTTACTTCAAAGGCAATTATAGTCAATGAACTAATCACTGATCATAATCTTGATGTGATTGGCCTGACTGAAACATGGCTTAAGCCTGATGAATTTACTGTGTTAAATGAGGCCTCACCTCCTGGCTACACTAGTGACCATATCCCCCGTGCATCCCGCAAAGGCGGAGGTGTTGCTAACATTTACGATAGCAAATTTCAATTTACAAAAAAAAAAATGACGTTTTCGTCTTTTGAGCTTCTAGTCATGAAATCTATGCAGCCTACTCAATCACTTTTTATAGCTACTGTTTACAGGCCTCCTGGGCCATATACAGCGTTCCTCACTGAGTTCCCTGAATTCCTATCGGACCTTGTAGTCATAGCGGATAATATTCTAATCTTTGGTGACTTTAATATTCACATGGAAAAGTCCACAGACCCACTCCAAAAGGCTTTCGGAGCCATCATCGACTCAGTGGGTTTTGTCCAACATGTCTCTGGACCCACTCACTGTCACAGTCATACGCTGGACCTAGTTTTGTCCCATGGAATAAATGTTGTGGATCTTAATGTTTTTCCTCATAATCCTGGACTATCGGACCACCATTTTATTACGTTTGCAATTGCAACAAATAATCTGCTCAGACCCCAACCAAGGATCATCAAAAGTCGTGCTATAAATTCACAGACAACACAAAGATTCCTTGATGTCCTTCCAGACTCCTTCTGCCTACCCAAGGACGCCAGAGGACAAAAATCAGTTAACCACCTAACTGAGGAACTCAACTTAACCTTGCGCAATACCCTAGATGCAGTTGCACCCCTAAAAACTAAAAACATTTCTCATAAGAAACTAGCTCCCTGGTACACAGAAAATACCCGAGCTCTGAAGCAAGCTTCCAGAAAATTGGAACGGAAATGGCGCCACACCAAACTGGAAGTCTTCCGACTAGCTTGGAAAGACAGTACTGTGCAGTACCGAAGAGCCCTTACTGCTGCTCGATCATCCTATTTTTCTAACTTAATTGAGGAAAATAAGAACAATCCGAAATTCCTTTTTGATACTGTCGCAAAGCTAACTAAAAAGCAGCATTCCCCAAGAGAGGATGACTTTCACTTTAGCAGTGATAAATTCATGAACTTCTTTGAGGAAAAGATTATGATTATTAGAAAGCAAATTACGGACTCTTCCTTAAATCTGCGTATTCCTTCAAAGCTCAGTTGTCCTGAGTCTGCACAACTCTGCCAGGACCTAGGATCAAGAGAGACACTCAAGTGTTTTAGTACTATATCTCTTGACACAATGATGAAAATAATCATGGCCTCTAAACCTTCAAGCTGCATACTGGACCCTATTCCAACTAAACTACTGAAAGAGCTGCTTCCTGTGCTTGGCCCTACTATGTTGAACATAATAAACGGCTCTCTATCCACCGGATGTGTACCAAACTCACTAAAAGTGGCAGTAATAAAGCCTCTCTTGAAAAAGCCAAACCTTGACCCAGAAAATATAAAAAACTATCGGCCTATATCGAATCTTCCATTCCTCTCAAAAATTTTAGAAAAGGCTGTTGCGCAACAACTCACTGCCTTCCTGAAGACAAACAATGTATACGAAATGCTTCAGTCTGGTTTTAGACCCCATCATAGCACTGAGACGGCACTTGTGAAGGTGGTAAATGACATTTTAATGGCATCGGACCGAGGCTCTGCATCTGTCCTCGTGCTCCTAGACCTTAGTGCTGCTTTTGATACCATCGATCACCACATTCTTTTGGAGAGATTGGAAACCCAAATTGGTCTACACGGACAAGTTCTGGCCTGGTTTAGATCTTATCTGTCGGAAAGATATCAGTTTGTCTCTGTGAATGGTTTGTCCTCTGACAAATCAACTGTAAATTTCGGTGTTCCTCAAGGTTCCGTTTTAGGACCACTATTGTTTTCACTATATATTTTACCTCTTGGGGATGTTATTCGAAAACATAATGTTAACTTTCACTGCTATGCAGATGACACACAGCTGTACATTTCAATTAAACATGGTGAAGCCCCAAAATTGCCCTTGCTAGAAGAATGTGTTTCAGACATAAGGAAGTGGATGGCTGCAAACTTTCTACTTTTAAACTCGGACAAAACAGAGATGCTTGTTCTAGGTCCCAAGAAACAAAGAGATCTTCTGTTGAATCTGACAATTAATCTTAATGGTTGTACAGTCGTCTCAAATAAAACTGTGAAGGACCTCGGCGTTACTCTGGACCCTGATCTCTCTTTTGAAGAACATATCAAGACCATTTCAAGGACAGCTTTTTTCCATCTACGTAACATTGCAAAAATCAGGAACTTTCTGTCCAAAAATGATGCAGAAAAATTAATCCATGCTTTTGTCACTTCCAGGTTAGACTACTGCAATGCTCTACTTTCCGGCTACCCGGATAAAGCACTAAATAAACTTCAGTTAGTGCTAAATACGGCTGCTAGAATCCTGACTAGAACCAAAAAATTTGATCATATTACTCCAGTGCTAGCCTCTCTACACTGGCTTCCTGTCAAAGCAAGGGCTGATTTCAAGGTTTTACTGCTAACCTACAAAGCATTACATGGGCTTGCTCCTATCTATCTCTCTGATTTGGTCCTGCCGTACATACCTACACGTACGCTACGGTCACAAGATGCAGGCCTCCTAATTGTCCCTAGAATTTTTAAGCAAACAGCTGGAGGCAGGGCTTTCTCCTATAGAGCTCCATTTTTATGGAACGGTCTGCCTACCCATGTCAGAGACGCAAACTCGGTCTCAACCTTTAAGTCTCTACTGAAGACTCATCTCTTCAGTGGGTCATATGATTGAGTGTAGTCTGGCCCAGGAGTGGGAGGGTGAACGGAAAGGCTCTGGAGCAACGAACCACCCTTGCTGTCTCTGCCTGGCCGGTTCCCCTCTTTCCACTGGGATTCTCTGCCTCTAACCCTATTACAGGGGCTGAGTCACTGGCTTTACTGGGGCTCTCTCATGCCGTCCCTGGAGGAGGTGCGTCACCTGAGTGGGTTGAGTCACTGATGTGGTCATCCTGTCTGGGTTGGCGCCCCCCCCCCCCCCTTAAGTTGTGCCGTGGCGGAGGTCTTTGTGGGCTATACTCAGCCTTGTCTCAGGATGGTAAGTTGGTGGTTGAAGATATCCCTCTAGTGGTGTGGGGGCTGTGCTTTGGCAAAGTGGGTGGGGTTATATCCTTCCTGTTTGGCCCTGTCCGGGGGTGTCCTCGGAGTGGGCCACAGTGTCTCCTGACCCCTCCTGTCTCAGCCTCCAGTATTTATGCTGCAGTAGTTTATGTGTCGGGGGGCTAGGGTCAGTTTGTTATATCTGGAGTACTTCTCCTGTCCTATTCGGTGTCCTGTGTGAATCTAAGTGTGCGTTCTCTAATTCTCTCCTTCTCTCTTTCTCTCTCTCGGAGGACCTGAGCCCTAGGACCATGCCCCAGGACTACCTGACATGATGACTCCTTGCTGTCCCCAGTCCACCTGGCTGTGCTGCTGCTCCAGTTTCAACTGTTCTGCCTTATTATTATTCGACCATGCTGATCATTTATGAACATTTGAACATCTTGGCCATGTTCTGTTATAATCTCCACCCGGCACAGCCAGAAGAGGACTGGCCATCCCACATATGCTCTCTCTAATTCTCTCTTTCTTTCTCTCTCTCGGAGGACCTGAGCCCTAGGACCATGCCCCAGGAATACCTGACATGATGACTCCTTGCTGTCCCCAGTCCACCTGACTGTGCTGCTGCTCCAGTTTCAACTATTCTGCCTTATTATTATTCGACCATGCTGGTCATTTATGAACATTTGAACATCTTGACCATGTTTTGTTATAATCTCCACCCGGCACAGCCAGAAGAGGACTGGCCACCCCACATAGCCTGGTTCCTCTCTAGGTTTCTTCCTAGGTTTTGGCCTTTCTAGGGAGTTTTTCCTAGCCACCGTGCTTCTTCACCTGCATTGCTTGCTGTTTGGGGTTTTAGGCTGGGTTTCTGTACAGCACTTTGAGATATCAGCTGATGTACGAAGGGCTATATAAAATAAATTTGATTGATTGATTGATTGATTGATTGTTAATTTCTATTGATTGAGAAAGCCATGAAGCATGTGGTTCAGTGTAACCACGATTAGTCAGAGAACTACAGTACTACAGTACACCCACAAACATCATGAATGCTGAAAAAATGAAACGTTTCTCACCCTGCACTAAATATTTACTATGTTATCAAATTCTTATTTTGCAGCTAAGGTTTAATGGTGGTTATTGGTGAGAATGGAGAGGGGCTATATCTGGGTGACTGGGAGAGCATCAGACACTTCTCTGAGGTGTAAATGAGGCCTCCACTCATCCCATTTCAGTCTCTCAAAGGACTCACTCAGCACAGCCACTGTACTTTAATTAAATGTGTAAGGTAATACAAACTGGCAACAGTACTTAAGTGTCAGTCTTTCTCCAATGTATATATAATTACATAATCCACAGTTAGATGTTGTGGGTAAATACACTGTTGAGTTGGAGTTTATTAAAAAAGTCCTAAAAAGTTACAGCACCTCAAGTACGAACACATACTTTATTTTGTGTTTTTTTTGTTAAATGTCTCCTCAGTCCACATGCCCTCTATACAGTGCCTTAGAAAAGTATTCAGACCCCTTGAATTTTTCCACATTTTGTTACGTTCGTTTTTTTTACTCATCAATCTACACACAATACCCCGTAATGACAAAGCAAAAACGTTTTTTTAAAATGTTTTCTATTTTATATAAAGCGTGAAACTGAAGTTTTACATATACATAAGTATTCAGACCCTTTACTCAGTAATTTGTTGAACCACCTTTGGTAGTGATTACAGCCTCGAGTCTTCTTGGGTATGACGCTACAAGCTTCGCACACCTGTATATATTGTTACACAGTCCATTGTTACACAGTCCATTGTTACACAGTCCATTGTTACACAGTCCATTGTTACACAGTCCATTGTTACACAGTCCATTGTTACACAGTCCATTGTTACACAGTCCATTGTTACACAGTCCATTGTTACACATTACATTGTTACACAGTCCATTGTTACACAGTCCATTGTTACACAGTCCATTGTTACACATTACATTGTTACACAGTCCATTGTTACACAGTCCATTGTTACACAGTCCATTGTTACACAGTCCATTGTTACACATTACATTGTTACACAGTCCATTGTTACACAGTCCATTGTTACACATTACATTGTTACACAGTCCATTGTTACACAGTCCATTGTTACACATTACATTGTTACACAGTCCATTGTTACACAGTCCATTGTTACACAGTACATTGTTACACAGTCCATTGTTACACAGTCCATTGTTACACAGTCCATTGTTACACAGTCCATTGTTACACAGTCCATTGTTACACAGTCCATTGTTACACATTACATTGTTACACAGTCCATTGTTACACAGTCCATTGTTACACAGTACATTGTTACACAGTACATTGTTACACAGTACATTGTTACACAGTCCATTGTTACACAGTCCATTGTTACACAGTACATTGTTACACAGTACATTGTTACACAGTCCATTGTTACACAGTCCATTGTTACAACGTACATTGTTACACAGTACATTGTTACACAGTCCATTGTTACACAGTCCATTGTTACACAGTCCATTGTTACACATTACATTGTTACACAGTACATTGTTACACAGTCCATTGTTACACAGTCCATTGTTACACATTACATTGTTACACAGTCCATTGTTACACAGTCCATTGTTACACATTACATTGTTACACAGTCCATTGTTACACAGTCCATTGTTACACATTACATTGTTACACAGTACACTGTTACACAGTCCATTGTTACACAGTCCATTGTTACACAGTCCATTGTTACACATTACATTGTTACACAGTCCATTGTTACACAGTCCATTGTTACACAGTCCATTGTTACACAGTCCATTGTTACACAGTCCATTGTTACACATTACATTGTTACACAGTCCATTGTTACACAGTCCATTGTTACACAGTCCATTGTTACACATTACATTGTTACACAGTCCATTGTTACACAGTCCATTGTTACACATTACATTGTTACACAGTCCATTGTTACACATTACATTGTTACACATTACATTGTTACACAGTACATTGTTACACAGTCCATTGTTACACAGTCCATTGTTACACATTACATTGTTACACAGTCCATTGTTACACAGTACATTGTTACACAGTCCATTGTTACACAGTACATTGTTACACAGTCCATTGTTACACAGTCCATTGTTACACAGTCCATTGTTACACAGTCCATTGTTACACATTACATTGTTACACATTACATTGTTACACAGTCCATTGTTACACAGTCCATTGTTACACATTACATTGTTACACAGTCCATTGTTACACAGTCCATTGTTACACATTACATTGTTACACAGTCCATTGTTACACATTCCATTGTTACACAGTCCATTGTTACACAGTCCATTGTTACACAGTCCATTGTTACACATTACATTGTTACACAGTCCATTGTTACACAGTCCATTGTTACACAGTCCATTGTTACACATTACATTGTTACACAGTCCATTGTTACACAGTCCATTGTTACACAGTACATTGTTACACATTCCGACAATCTGGAGTGTCAGGGAGTACTATTGTCTGGGTCTTTGTCTTGCTAAAGGTTGTCTCCACATTAGCAGAATAAGCAGTGTTGGCAGTCATCTCCACACCTGAGAGGATGTCTAAATGTTTCCTGTTTATGATAAAGCTAATTCTATTATGTTTGACATTTCCATAACTTAGCAGACAGTCTCATCCAGTGCAACTTGCAGTAGTGAGTGCATACATTTTGATACTGGTACACCGTGGGAATTGAACCCTGGCATTGGAACTGCCGTGCTCTACCAACTGAGCTACACCTGTTGCCAAGCTTGCCAGGTAAATCTTAATTGCAAATGTTTAGACTTGTAAACTGTAAAAGTCGATGTTTTTGGGTAGCTCAAGTTCATCTGGTTGCCGGCAGGTACGTTTTTTTTTCTGTCACACAATTTCTCTCATGTTGTTTACGCTGTGTTGAAGGTGTAAAGATTGTTTTGGCCAACACCACACAAGCTTCTTGGCAGTATTCCTATTGCCTCCCTGTGCACTCTAAAGATTGACATCTAACAGACATTTTCATTAGCTATTGATGAAAAGTCAAACCCCTCCTGAGGTAACGACTGATTAGGATTTCAAAGTAACACCTTTCTATGAGACATTTGAGTGAACCTCAACAATGGACCCACTGTTCCCCAGGCGCCTAAGACACATTTCAGCTGAATATATTCAGTTGGACAACTGCCTAGGTATCCCCCTTTCCCTTTCAGTGCTTAGGCAACAGTTTCCTTCAGCAGGTTTTCCAATATTAGCTTGTCATTCCACTAATGACAGAGTTGGTCCGATTCAGCAAGTGGACTGGTCTCACCGTGTCTGCACTTTCACTGTCTCATTTCCATATTGCCCAAATGCCACTTACCCAATAGAACATTGAAATGCTTGAATTACAAACATAAACCAATAGGGTCTAGTATACATCAATGTACTGTGTAACAATGGAATGTGTAACACTGTACTGTGTAACAATGCAGACCTAGCTGTTGGGTTGATGTTAGGTGCACCATACCCTAATCTGTCCAAACAGGACCCCCCCCACCTTACCAGACCCGAGTTTCCCCTAATGTGAGACCCACCAGACCCCAGTCTCCCCTCTCCACACCATCCAAAGAGACCCCAGCCTCCCCTCTCCACACCGCCAACCAGACCCCAGCCTCCATCGTCCAACCAGGCCTCCCCACACCGTCCCACCAGACTCCAGCCTCCCATCTCCGCACTGTCCCACCAGACTCCAGCCCCCCCTCTCCACACCGTCCCACCACTCCAGCCTCCCCTCTCCACACTGTCCCAACAGACTCCAGCCTCCCCTCTCCACACCGTCCCACCAGACCCCAGCCTCCACTGTCCAACCAGACCCCAGCCTCCCCTCTCCACACTGTCCCACCAGACCCCGGCTTCCCCTCTCCACACTGTCCCACCAGACCCCAGCCTCCCCTCTCCACACTGTCCCACCAGACCCCAGCCTCCCCTCTCCACACCGTCCCACCAGACCCCAGCCTCCCCTCTCTACACCGTCCCACCAGACCCCAGCCTCCCCTCTCTACACCGTCCCACCAGACCCCAGCCTCCCCTCTCCACACCATCCCACCATACCCCATTCTCCCCTCTCCACACCGTCCCACCAGACCCCAGCCTCCCCTCTCCACACCGTCCCACCAGACCCCAGCCTTCCCTCTCTACACCGTCCCACCAGACCCCAGCCTTCCCCCGCCACACTGCCCCACCATGGCTCACATCAACACCATAATGCCAGAAAACCTTGACCCACTCCAATTTGCATAACGCCCCAACATATCCACAGATGACGCAATCTCAATTTCACTCCACACTGCCCTTTCCCACCTGGACAAAAGGAACAGCTATGTGAGAATGCTGTTCAGTTTAGCATTCAACACCATACCCCCACCCTACCGTCCACCCACTATCCCACCAGATCCCACCCTGCCCTCCACTATCCATGTAATCAAGTCCCAATCCCTGAAAATCGCACTTAAAAATATATGGGAAATATAAATCAAACTGAATGGTGATCAGAGATAGACGGGAAGGTTTGACTGTAGTAGTTGAAGGATGGGACTGGATGGTGTTTAGAGATAGACGGGAGGGGTTGACTGTAGTAGTTGAAGGATGGGACTGGATGGTGTTTAGAGATAGACGGGAGGGGTTGACTGTAGTAGTTGAAGGATGGGACTGGATGGTGTTTAGAGATAGACGGGAAGGTTTGACTGTAGTAGTTGAAGGATGGGACTGGATGGTGTTTAGAGATAGACGGGAGGGGTTGACTGTAGTAGTTGAAGGATGGGACTGGATGGTGTTTAGAGATAGACGGGAAGGTTTGACTGTAGTAGTTGAAGGATGGGACTGGATGGTGTTTAGAGATAGACGGGAGGGGTTGACTGTAGCTGAAGGATGGGACTGGATGGTGTTTAGAGATAGACGGGAGGGGTTGACTGTAGTAGTTGAAGGATGGGACTGGATGGTGATCAGAGATAGATGGGAGGGGTTGACTGTAGCTGAAGGATGGGACTGGATGGTGTTTAGAGATAGATGGGAGGGGTTGACTGTAGCTGAAGGATGGGACTGGATGGTGTTTAGAGATAGACGGGAGGGGTTGACTGTAGTAGTTGAAGGATGGGACTGGATGGTGTTTAGAGATAGACGGGAGGGGTTGACTGTAGCTGAAGGATGGGACTGGATGGTGTTTAGAGATAGACGGGAAGGTTTGACTGTAGTAGTTGAAGGATGGGACTGGATGGTGTTTAGAGATAGACGGGAGGGGTTGACTGTAGCTGAAGGATGGGACTAAAAACAAACAAAATATAACTAATGTAAAATATACTGTGTCCCTAAAATGTATAGTATGTATAAGCTGGAAGTAGAAGTGTTGTTATCCTCTAGTTTACTTCAATTAGGGGAGGGATGGTAGGGTCAGGGGACAATAAAATAAAATATTAAATAAAAAATATATGGGGGACTGGAAATGATGCAGACAGCTACTTTGATGGAAGCTACAATCTATCTGCTAATCTATCTATTACAGCTCATCTACCCCACCAAAATAACAAATAGATTAAAAAAGCCTCAATCCCTCAGAGGCATAATAAATGTTGCTGCCAAGTTGTATAAATTGGGGATCAATGATAATTGATTTCCCAGTCTGATACATTTATTAAGGTGACAACCATTTAAGCATTTGCTTGCTTGTTCCACCCATCAGCCCCCAGCCTGTTCCATCTATCAGCCAGCTGCCTGGTCCCAGTCCCCAAGAGATAGATCCAGCCCACTGCTGACTAACCACACCACTTTGGTAGCAACTATCGGTCTTAGGAATTTAATTACAATGAAATAATTGCCGAGCACTGTCAAGGCAGATTCGACACGCATGGAGGCAGCAGTTCATTTTTCATTTTGGAGCAGACTGAAGAGGTCTCGGGCATAATCTGTTAACCACATGATGTGGATTATTGCGTGTTAAGACAGTCCAGAAATTGAATTTCCCATAAGAGCAGAATAAATTGGTTCTGGAGTGTCAGCTCCTGTCATAGAAGGTGATATACAACTGCAGATTAACCCTGTCATTCGGAAGGGAAGGGAACCACGGGTGATTATTTCATCTCAGACTTGGTGGCCCCTTCATGTCTTTCTTCAAAGTGATGGCACAGACATGGGCTTGTATATTGAACCAGGAATCATGACGATAATATTATTATTATTATTATTATCAGAACTCAGCCTAGCATTTTTCTCAGATGTTTTGTGTGCCATAGGATGAACCATAGGATGAACCATAGGATGAACCATATGTAACATGACATTTATATTTAACAAATAAATTACATTTTCTGATGGGGTTAAATATATATTGCGCACTTGCAATCAAATTTGGTGGCATGGGGTTTTCAAAAACCTGAGCATGTCGAACATGCAGAACATAGACATTACTGTCTGGTTGAACATATAGACATTACTGTCTGGCTGAACATATAAACATTACTGTCTGGTTGACCATATAGACATTACTGTCTGGTAGAACATATAGACATTACTGTCTGGTAGAACATATAGACATTACTGTCTGGTAGAACATATAGACATTACTGTCTGGTTGAACATATAGACATTACTGTCTGGTTGAACATATAGACATTACTGTCTGGTTGAACATATAGACATTACTGTCTGGTTGAACATATAGACATTACTGTCTGGTTGACATGCAGAACATATCAACATTACTGTCTGGTTGAACATATAGACATTACTGTCTGGTTGAACATATCAACATTACTGTCTGGTTGAACATATAGACATTACTGTCTGGTTGAACATATAGACATTACTGTCTGGTTGAACATATAGACATTACTGTCTGGTTGAACATATAGACATTACTGTCTGGTTGAACATATAGACATTACTGTCTGGTTGAACATATAGACATTACTGTCTGGTTGAACATATAGACATTACTGTCTGGTTGAACATATAGACATTACTGTCTGGTTGAACATGTAGACATTACTGTCTGGTTGACATGCAGAACTTATCAACATTACTGTCTGGTTGAACATATCAACATTACTGTCTGGTTGACATGCAGAACATATAGGAGGTTGGCATTACATAAGAATAACCATCCTCCATTCAGTATCAGACAGGGACAACGTTCTCTGTAACTTCATTAAGGAAACCAGACAGGGTCAACGTTCTCTGTAACTTCATTAAGGAAACCAGACAGGGACAACGTACTCTGTAACTTCATTAAGGAAACCAGACAGGGACAACGTACTCTGTAACTTCATTAAGGAAACCAGACAGGGACAACGTACTCTGTAACTTCATTAAGGAAACCAGACAGGGACAACATTCTCTGTAACTTCATTAAGGAAACCAGTGTTGACTAAGGGTATCAGTGTTGATTAAATAAATCAGTGTTGACTAAGGGTATCAGTGTTGATTAAGGAAATCAGGGATGACTAAGGGTATCAGTGTTGATTAAATAAATCAGTGTTGACTAAGGGTATCAGTGTTGATTAAGGAAATCAGGGTTGACTAAGGGTATCAGTGTTGATTAAGGAAATCAGGGATGACTAAGGGTATCAGTGTTGATTAAGGAAATCAGGGTTGACTAAGGGTATCAGTGTTGATTAAGGAAATCAGTGTTGACTAAGGGTATCAGTGTTGATTAAGGAAATCAGGGTTGACTAAGGGTATCAGTGTTGATTAAGGAAATCAGGGATGACTAAGGGTATCAGTGTTGATTAAGGAAATCAGGGTTGACTAAGGGTATCAGTGTTGATTAAGGAAATCAGTGTTGACTAAGGGTATCAGTGTTGATTAAGGAAATCAGTGTTGACTAAGGGTATCAGTGTTGATTAAGGAAATCCGGGATGACTAAGGGTATCGGTGTTGATTAAGGAAATCAGGGATGACTAAGGGTATCGGTGTTGATTAAGGAAATCAGTGTTGACTAAGGGTATCAGTGTTGATTAAGGAAATCAGTGTTGACTAAGGGTATCAGTGTTGATTAAGGAAATCCGGGATGACTAAGGGTATCAGTGTTGATTAAGGAAATCAGGGATGACTAAGGGTATCAGTGTTGATTAAGGAAATCCGGGATGACTAAGGGTATCAGTGTTGATTAAGGAAATCAGGGATGACTAAGGGTATCAGTGTTGATTAAGGAAATCAGGGATGACTAAGGGTATCAGTGTTGATTAAGGAAATCAGGGATGACTAAGGGTATCAGTGTTGATTAAGGAAATCAGGGTTGACTTGCCATGCACATGGAAATCCCCAGGCAAAGAAAATGCGAAGATTGTGTTTGACGGCTCACATATTTGTTGTCACAACATGAATTTTAACTGAATGCCACACTATTAATTGACTACAGCTCAATGTTCAACACCATAGTAAAAAACTCATCACTAAGCTAAGGATTAGCTCAGGGGTGCGTGCTTTGTCCCCTCCACATACTCCCTGTTCACCCACGATTCCAACACCATCATTAGGTTTGCTGACAACACAACAGTGGTAGGCCTGATCACCGACAACGATGAGCCATCCTATAGGGAGGAGGTCAGAGACCTGGCAGTGTGTTGCAAGGACAACAATCTCTCCCTCAATGTGAGACTAAGGAGCTGATCGGGACTATTGGTTCTGCTTGGTGCTGTTGAAAAACATCCCCACAGCATGATGTTTCCACCAGGGATGGTGCCAGGTTTCCTCCAGATGTGACCCTTGGCATTCAGGCCAAATAGTTCAATCTTGGTTTCATCAGAAAAGAGAATCTTGTTTCTCATGGGCTGAGATTCCTTTAGGTGCCTTTTGACAAACTCCAAGCGGGCGGGCTGTCATGTGCCTTTTACTGAGTAGTGGCTTCTGTCTGGCCACTCTACGGCCAGCTATAGGAGGAGTCTTGATGGTTCCAAACTTCTTCCATTTAAGAATGATGGAGGCCACTGTGTTCTTGGGGACCTTCAATGCTGTATAAATGTTTTGGTATCCTTCCCTAGATCTGTGCCTCGACACAGAATTGTCTCGGAGCTCTATGGACAATTCCTTCGACCTCATGGCTGGTTTTTGCTCTGACATGCACTGTCGACTGTGGGAACTTATATAGACAGGTGTGCCTTTCCAAATCATGTCCAATCAATTGAATTTACCACAGGTTGATTCCAATCAAGTTGTTGAAACATCTCAAGGATGATCAATGGGAAAAGCATGCACCTGAACCCAATACTTAAGTATATCAAATATTTCCATTTTATTTGATAAATTTGCACAAATTTATCACAACCTGTTTTTGCTTTGTCATTATGGGGTATTGTGTTTATTGATAACAAAACATATATAATTTAATACATTTTAGGATAAGGCTGTAAAGTAACAAATGTGAAAAAAGTCAAAGGGTCTGAATACTTTTCCGAAAACAGTGTATTTTTCAAGTTTCAACCTATGTGTTAACAGAACATACATTTCCCCCTTTGATTAACCCTAATAAAGAACATACATACTAACTAATATATATTTGAATGTTGTTCCAAGTACATACATCACATAGGAGATACCTACATTTCTTCAATTCGGGTTTCAATCAATTAGATCAGTTTCCTGTTAAGGAAGATACTATGTTAGTTCCATAACATGATGACTCCAAACACTTTCTTTAAATAAGATTGTCACATTTACTGGCTACAACATCTACAATATTGTAGCCAATTGATCATCTCAACAACAACACAAAACTGAACACATTAACTTGCTGACCAATATATTTTCATTCAGTAGAGTTTTCAGTACATTTATCTGACATCCCTCTTAAATACGCTGTACCATCTAATTACAATGTTGTCAGACTCACTAGAATACATTGAGAGATATTGGAGATCAATTAATTAAAGCCATCTAAATATATACATGTTTGTCTCTGTTTCAGCACCAACTGGTAGATGTAAAGATACTCAGGTCTTGTAGATTACTTATATTTATGAATCATAAAAAACTAATTTGGAGAGACTTTACACACGAAAGAAAGAAAACAGTGGCTTGATTCATTCAGAACATTTCCACATTCAGTTCTTGAACCCATGGTAATGGTAGAAGAGTAGTATACATAGAATTATAATATGGAGAATAATGTACAACAGCAGGCTAGCTATACCGTCCTCTATTGCCTGCACTAACCACTTGCTTCCCGACTCCCAGCGTCCACATTACAGTCAGATTCAATCTGTTATGGACTGTTCTCTGCGACATAACGATGTTTTTGCCTTCATGTCATTTAAAAAAATATATAATCAACTGTTACTAATGATCCTCAGCAACAACCACACGGCCGTGACGGCGTTTACAGAGGAAGCAAATGAAGGTAAACGAAATGGACCCAAATTCATGCAGTCAAATGACCTAGTGGCCCCATGGGTGGAATGTTTTTCATATTTTTCACAATTTTATAATGAATTAACTTTTTTTTTTTTTTAATGCTGAAAATCTGTTGTTTCTATGTCAAACAGTTTTGTTATATTTTCAGTCTTCTGTGATGTATTTGAAGTGTAATATTTGGACGCAAACTCCAAATGGAATACATTTCAACTCTGTATCTGACATGGTACAGGTGTCTTCTTTCTTTAAAGCCCATTTGTGTGAGGTGTATACTATTGTTTCAAAATTAGATTTGTTTAAGACTACCAAGAAACACTCTGACCCTGATTTAGTCCACTGGAATAAAAGGTTCAATGTAATTATAATGTAGATCGTACCAAATGAACGGTACTAGCAGTACATTTGCAGTTGAACATGTGCAATTATAAGGCAAGCCAAATGAAACTAGTTCAGACAGGACAAACCGTTCGGCAAGGGAGAGGAACGGTTAAAAAACAAATGTCACTTAAAGGGAATGTTTCCGGTTATGGGGGAGGGGAGTGCTTAAGGGAAGGATAGCAGGAAGGAGAGGTTGATGCTTAGAGCTGTGTGGAGGGAAGAATTACCACTGATGAATTGGTTTACAATTTCCATCAGTCATAAAAACCAAAACATTCCTCTTTTAGGGGTTATTGACTCCTGTTAGAAATGTAAAAACCAGCAACCAGACGGTCATTACTGATAGTGACTAATATTTAACATGATAGAAATAGGTAATAGAGAAATTCAGGGTAGCCTATAATTATGACATTCGAGAGTGCCCAGACCTGAAAGATAAAAAGCTGACTCATAATGGCACAGCATTTAAATCAACTTTTCTGCTTCAGTTTGCTGCCATACGACTGGTTTCACATTTGTCTGATTTATAAGGTAAAATATATCTAAAACAAGTGTCATTTACAACTCAAAACAGATTACTAATTTACCTAGCTCTTATCAAGTTGTAAATTACAGTGCATTGAGAGGTGTTTCAATCTGAAAAAATTAAGTAGATGCTGTTTCCAATTGGAACCAGTTCCCTCACAAGGTTGCTGTATCGGAATTATTAGGCCATTATTAGGCACATTGGGGTAGGTACTGACAGAGATCTGGGGAGGCAGGTAGCTTAGTGGTTAGACCAGTAACCGAAAGGTTGCTGTATCGAATCCCTGTTAACCTACTTGTGACGTAGAAGTCGGTCACTGGCCGCATTTGGTACTTTAAAGCACGCACACATTCATCACTCCTCCCTGCTCCATTATCAGATAAGGTAGCAATGTGGGTCGACACACAAGTTAACTTCTCTGTCTTAGTACATACATTTCACACTTGTCAGTGTTCAAATTTAATATAAGCAATATGTATTATACTTATCTATGTTGTGGATGAGCGCATTGTTTGTTTGTTTGTTTGTTCTGTTTCTCTCTCTCTCTCTCCATCTCTGTAGCTTCCGGGTATGCTGGATAAGGACCCGAGCAAAGGGAATTGGGCTAACTTTGTAGTGCCTGTCCTGAATGGCTCATTAATGTAAATGGACATATTGAAAGACACTGTCACTAGTGATGTAATTTTGTAAATGTTGTGGTGATATTGTTTAATAGACATGTTGCAATGTATAGACTTTAGTATGTTTAGTTAAATGGAAAATGTAGGTTTGTATAGGTAATTGCTTAATTGATGAGTGTTAATTGTTCTGAGGGGAGGGGCTAGCCCTACAAAAGGAGCCTCTCTTTCAGTTCATGGAGAGGCCATTTTGGATTGAGCTGTGAATGGGGCAGCATTGTTTTTAGTGGTCCCATAAGGTATATGTTTGATGGCAGTACGGTTGTTTTTGTTCCAGAATCACTTTGTAAATAAACACCCTGAAGCACAGAAGAACTTTTGCAGCTCCGCCATCTTTTTTTATTTTATAGAGGTTAGGTTCTCCAGTATAGCCTTCTGGCCTACTCTACGTGACATATGGTGGCAGTGGTGTTATGGCGCTCCGCAAATCCGTGAATTCCAACTAGAGAGGTAAAGGAATGTTTACAGGATTGCATACTCAGCAGCAAAATCAACTGTCAGAAAAGGTACCTGAAGTTGAACCGGGGTGGAAAACCATTGCATTTTCTGGTGAAGAAGAGGTCAAGTATGAGAAACTAGGAGCCTGACCAAGGGGCCAAACACAACCCGAACCTTTTGAGCTACCGGTTAAACCAGCAGATACAGCCATAAAAGACCATCTGACTGAAAGAGCAGTTGGGGGACCAGAACCACACCCAACCATGGTAGCCCTTTTCCAGCAACTGTTCACCTGCATTGAGAGGAGGGACGAAGACCTCAAGCAAGAGAGTTACGGGGTCTACGCCAATCTATCCTCACAGCTCCTCACCAAGCGGAACATGTCAGTGAGAGCCCAAGATTGGGTCTGCCATCACCGGGACGACAAAGGCTCAACGCAGCAGGAACTTCAACTCCACAGCAAGCAGTAATGAGGCCAGCCCCAGTAGACCAGTCCAGCAGTCCAACATCCATCTTCCAGCATTCCTGAGGAAGGAGCTAAAGATGCCCTCATACCAGCAAGGGGAGGACATTGAAAACTACCTGCTAAGGTTTGAGCGCATGGCCAAGACGTGGCAGTGGCCGAAGGTAGAGTGGGCCTGCAGGCTTGTCCCATTGCTCACGGGCAAGGCCTAAGAGGCTTACACAGCAATGGAGGAGGGGCTGTCCAACGTCTACAAGGGCTTGAAGGAGGTGCTGCTGGTGAAGTTCGACATCTCCCCAGAGACCTACCGTCAACGCTTCAGAGCTGCATCGACGCCATCGGGTGAGTCACCGACAGAGACGTACCACCGCCTTAAGGGCCTCTACCGACGATGGGTTTGACCGGAGGAGAAGACACAGGAGAAAATCGGTGAGGTCATCGTCCTCGACCAATTTCTACCATTTCTACCACACGACATTCGAACCTGGGTCCGAGAGCACGAGCCCAAGGACGGGCTTATGGCAGCCAAGCTTGCACTGCAGTACCTTAACCTTAAGGGGGCCCACCACGACCTGCAGCACCCGCTCCAAGGAGTCTCAGAGACACAAGGGACATCAGAGACACCAGAGATGGTGGAGGTAACTCTGGGGGTTATGTGTCTGGGAGGAGGGAGGTAAGGGATCATGCAGTTTGCTCTGATGGCAGGGGTCCGACCTGTTTTTACTGCCGGCAGCAGGGGAACAAAGCTTCAATGTGTCCCCTAAGTAAATCCAAGCTCTCAGGTTACTGTTATGTACCCAGAGGGTATATGAGCAGTCAGTTTGCCAGTCTGATGTTCAGGTGTCGTGTTCAGTTATCACTCATGCCCAGGCCAAAGCTGGTTTACAACCTCTGCCTGACTTGTGTGATGGTCTGTGCGAGGGGGGAACCAAAGGGTCCAGAAAGTCATGCCGCCAGGGGCGTCTTGAGAAGTATGTGGGAACCCCTGTACCTGTTGCTGATGTGTCTGGGTTAGAGGTGCAATGGGATGTTCCGCAAAATTTTGCTACACTGCAGAAGTCTGATGCAACCTTGACAAGTTTGACTGTCCCCAGCTAAGGCCTTGTCAAACTTCATGTGGGGGGATTTACACAGTAGACAACTACATACTCTACCTTGGGTCAGAGGCAGATAGCAGGAAGTTGGTCAAATCAAATCAAATCAAATTTTATTTGTCACATACACATGGTTAGCAGATGTTAATGCGAGTGTAGCGAAATGCTTGTGCTTCTAGTTCCGACAATGCAGTAATAACCAACAAGTAATCTAACTAACAATTCCAAAACTACTGTCTTGTACACAGTGTAAGGGGATAAAGAATATGTACATAAGGATATATGAATGAGTGATGGTACAGAGCAGCATAGGCAAGATACAGTAGATGGTATCGAGTACAGTATGTACAAATGAGATGAGTATGTAAACAAAGTGGCATAGTTTAAAGTGGCTAGTGATACATGTATTACATAAGGATACAGTCGATGATATAGAGTACAGTATATACGTATGCATATGAGATGAATAATGTAGGGTAAGTAACATTATATAAGGTAGCATTGTTTAAAGTGGCTAGTGATATATTTACATCATTTCCCATCAATTCCCATTATTAAAGTGGCTGGAGTTGAGTCAGTGTCAGTGTGTTGGCAGCAGCCACTCAATGTTAGTGGTGGCTGTTTAACAGTCTGATGGCCTTGAGATAGAAGCTGTTTTTCAGTCTCTCGGTCCCAGCTTTGATGCACCTGTACTGACCTCGCCTTCTGGATGATAGCGGGGTGAACAGGCAGTGGCTCGGGTGGTTGATGTCCTTGATGATCTTTATGGCCTTCCTGTGACATCGGGTGGTGTAGGTGTCCTGGAGGGCAGGTAGTTTGCCCCCGGTGATGCGTTGTGCAGACCTCACCACCCTCTGGAGAGCCTTACGGTTGAGGGTGGAGCAGTTGCCGTACCAGGCGGTGATACAGCCTGCCAGGATGCTCTCGATTGTGCATCTGTAGAAGTTTGTGAGTGCTTTTGGTGACAAGCCAAATTTCTTCAGCCTCCTGAGGTTGAAGAGGCGCTGCTGCGCCTTCTTCACAATGCTGTCTGTGTGAGTGGACCAATTCAGTTTGTCTGTGATGTGTATGCCGAGGAACTTAAAACTTGCTACCCTCTCCACTACTGTTCCATCGATGTGGATAGGGGGGTGTTCCCTCTGCTGTTTCCTGAAGTCCACAATCATCTCCTTAGTTTTGTTGACGTTGAGTGTGAGGTTATTTTCCTGACACCACACTCCGAGGGCCCTCACCTCCTCCCTGTAGGCCGTCTCGTCGTTGTTGGTAATCAAGCCTACCACTGTTGTGTCGTCCGCAAACTTGATGATTGAGTTGGAGGCGTGCGTGGCCACGCAGTCGTGGGTGAACAGGGAGTACAGGAGAGGGCTCAGAACGCACCCTTGTGGGGCCCCAGTGTTGAGGATCAGCGGGGAGGAGATGTTGTTGCCTACCCTCACCACCTGGGGGCGGCCCGTCAGGAAGTCCAGTACCCAGTTGCACAGGGCGGGGTCAAGACCCAGGGTCTCGAGCTTGATGACGAGCTTGGAGGGTACTATGGTGTTGAATGCCGAGCTGTAGTCAATGAACAGCATTCTCACATAGGTATTCCTCTTGTCCAGATGGGTTAGGGCGGTGTGCAGTGTGGTTGAGATTGCATCGTCTGTGGACCTATTTGGGCGGTAAGCAAATTGGAGTGGGTCTAGGGTGTCAGGTAGGGTGGAGGTGATATGGTCCTTGACTAGTCTCTCAAAGCACTTCATGATGACGGAAGTGAGTGCTACGGGGCGGTAGTCGTTTAACTCAGTTACCTTAGCTTTCTTGGGAACAGGAACAATGGTGGCCCTCTTGAAGCATGTGGGAACAGCAGACTGGTATAGGGATTGATTGAATATGTCCGTAAACACACCGGCCAGCTGGTCTGCGCATGCTCTGAGGGCGCGGCTGGGGATGCCGTCTGGGCCTGCAGCCTTGCGAGGGTTAACACGTTTAAATGTCTTACTCACCTCGGCTGCAGTGAAGGAGAGACCGCATGTTTTCGTTGCCGGCCGTGTCAGTGGCACTGTATTGTCCTCAAAGCGGGCAAAAAAGTTGTTTAGTCTGCCTGGGAGCAGGACATCCTGGTCCGTGACTGGGCTGGATTTCTTCCTGTAGTCCATGATTGACTGTAGACCCTGCCACATGCCTCTTGTGTCTGAGCCGTTGAATTGAGATTCTACTTTGTCTCTGTACTGACGCTTAGCTTGTTTGATAGCCTTGCGGAGGGAATAGCTGCACTGTTTGTATTCGGTCATGTTACCAGACACCTTCCCCTGATTAAAAGCAGTGGTTCGCGCTTTCAGTTTCACGCGAATGCTGCCATCAATCCACGGTTTCTGGTTAGGGAATGTTTTAATCGTTGCTATGGGAACGACATCTTCAACGCACGTTCTAATGAACTCACACACCGAATCAGCGTATTCGTCAATGTTGTTGTCTGACGCAATACGAAACATGTCCCAGTCCACGTGGTGGAAGCAGTCTTGGAGTGTGGAGTCAGCTTGGTCGGACCAGCGTTGGACAGACCTCAGCGTGGGAGCCTCTTGTTTTAGTTTCTGTCTGTAGGCAGGGATCAACAAAATGGAGTCGTGGTCAGCTTTTCCGAAAGGGGGGCGGGGCAGGGCCTTATATGCGTCGCGGAAGTTAGAGTAACAATGATCCAAGGTCTTTCCACCCCTGGTTGCGCAATCGATATGCTGATAAAATTTAGGGAGTCTTGTTTTCAGATTAGCCTTGTTAAAATCCCCAGCTACAATGAATGCAGCCTCCGGATGAATGGTTTCCAGTTTGCAAAGAGTTAAATAAAGTTCGTTCAGAGCCATCGATGTGTCTGCTTGGGGGGGGATGTATACGGCTGTGATTATAATCGAAGAGAATTCTCTTGGTAGATAATGCGGTCTACATTTGATTGTGAGGAATTCTAAATCAGGTGAACAGAAGGATTTGAGTTCCTGTATGTTTCTTTCATCACACCATGTCACGTTAGTCATAAGGCATACGCCGCCGCCCCTCTTCTTACCAGAAAGTTGTTTGTTTCTGTCTGCGCGATGTGTGGAGAAACCCGTTGGCTGCACCGCTTCGGATAGAGTCACTCCAGTGAGCCACGTTTCCGTGAAGCAAAGAACGTTACAGTCTCTGATGTCCCTCTGGAATGCTACCCTTGCTCGGATTTCATCAACCTTGTTGTCAAGAGACTGGACATTGGCAAGAAGAATGCTAGGGAGTGGTGCACGATGTGCCCGTCTCCGGAGTCTGCCCATCTACCTGTAGACCACTTGTTCTCAACCTTGCACATACAGTTCCATGGACAGATCATCTAGGGCAACATAAGACCTATCTTAGGCTCCCATTTCTTTTGGCCCTCCATGTATACTGGTGTACAAACCTACTGCAAATCATGCCCCATGTGCCAGAAAACCAGTGCTGTCCGTAGGTCTGACCTGGCTCCTCTATGTTCACTGCCAGTTATCTCTACCCCAGTCAAGAGAACTGCAATGGACATTGTTGGACCCTTGGAGAAGAGTAGTGCAGGTTACAAGTATATATTGGTGATCTGTGACTATGCCACCCGGTTCCCAGAAGCCTTCCCACTCCGTTCCATAACCACTCCAAAAATAATCAGTGCTCTTGTTCAGCTCTTCTCTTGTGTAGGAATCCCAGATTAAATCCTGACAGACCAAGGGACAAACTTCACCTCGCGACTGATGGTTCAACTCCACCAACAGCTTGGCATTAAAGGCTTGAGAACTCCCCACCATCCCCAAACGGATGGGCTTGTAGAGAGATTCAATCAAACGCTCAAGAACATGCTGAGGAAGTTTGTGGCTGACACTGGTAAAGAATGGGATAAGTGGTTACCCTTTCTGCTTTTTGCTTACAGGGAGGTGCCTCAGGTATTGATAGGTTTCTCGCCATTCAAATTCCTCTATGAATTGCTAGTGCAGTGACCACTGGACCTGCTGAATAAGTGCTGGGAAGGTTCACCAATAGCTACCTCAGGACAGGGGATTGTCCAGTACCTCCTCCAGATGCGAGACAGGCTGGAGCAGTACCGAGAGGAAGCTAGTGTAAACCTTCAGCAAACCCAGAAGGCCCAGAAGAAAGGGTATGCCCAGCACACTTGCCACAGGACAGAAAGTCCTGCTCTTCCTTCCCTCGTCTACCAGCAAGCTCCTTGCGCAATGGCAAGGACCGTACCTAATCGGGAGGAAGATGGGCCTGGTGACCTACGAGGTGCTGCACCCAGACAAGGGTAAGAAGAAGCAAACCTACCATGTGAACCTTCTCAAGGCCTGGGAGGAGAAAGAGGAACTCTTTCCAGAAAGGGAAAGTCCTTTCTGGTCCGCAGAGTAGAAGAAGACTACGATCCGGATGGGTTCACAGAGGCATGGAAAGGACAAGCAGAGGTCATACTGGCTCACCTATAAAAAAAACAAGCAAGATGAGCTGAAGCAGCTGTTTGGCAAGTATCCGGCCCTCGTCAGTCGGAGACCAGGAAGAATCAAAGTCCTGGAACACGGAATTTGTTTGAAGTCTTGCCAGAATCCTGTACACCAGCATCCTTACCGTGTGCCTTAGAGGCTGGTGGTAGCCCTCAAGGAAGAGGTCCACACCATGATAGAAATGGATGTTGTCGAGCCATCTTCAAGTGAATGGAGCAGCCCTATTGTCATTGTCCAAAGAAGGATGGGTCTTTGCGCGTCTGCATGGACTTCCGTAAGGTGAATTCCATCTCCCAGTTGAATGCCTACCCCATGCCCCGCATTGATGACTTACTGGAGAGAATAGGTAGAGCTCATTACATCACCACATTGGACCTCTGCAAAGGGTACTGGCAGGTGCCCCTGGATGAACAATCCAAGGCCTACACTGCGTTCCGGACGCCAATGGGACTGTTCCAGATCAAGGTCATGCCGTTTGGCCTTCATGGGGCCCCATGACTACCTATCAAGGCTCCCGAACATGGTCGCTTCAGCAGAGGAGGAAGGTAATGTGACGTAGAAGTCCATCACTGTCCGCGGGCAGCATTTGGTTCTTTAACGCACGCACACATTCATCATTGTTCCCTGCTCCGTTATCAGGTAAGGTAACAATGTGGATCGACACACAAGTTAACTTCTCTGTCTTAGTACATACATTTCACACTTGTCAGTGTTCAAATTTATTATAAGCAATATTTATTATACTTATCTATGTTGTGGATGAGCGCGTTTGTTTGTTCTGTTCCTCTCTCTCTCCATCTCTGTAGCTTCCGGGTATGCTGGATAAGGACCCGAGCAAAGGGAATTGGGCTGACTTTGTAGTGCCTGTCCTGAATGGCTCATTAATGTAAATGAACATATTGAAAGACACTGTCACTAGTAATGTAATTTTGTAAATGTTATGTTGTGATATTGTTTAATAGACATGTTGCAATGTATGTTTGTTTAGTTAAATGGAATATATAGGTTTGTATAGGTAATTGCTTAATTAATTAGTGTTAATTGTTCCGAGGGGAGGGGCTAGCCCTACAAAAGGAGCCTCTCTTTCAGTTCATAGAGAAGCATGGTGGATTGAGCTGTGGATGGGGCAGCATTGTTTTTAGCTGTCCCATAAGGTATATGTTTGATGGCAGTACTGTTGTTTTTGTTCAGGAATCACTATGTATACACCCTTGCACAGAATAACATTTGCGTCTCCTCCATCTTTTTATTTTGATAGGTTTTCCAGTATAGCCTTCTGGCCTACTCTACGTCACACCACTGTTCCCCTGTTGGCTGTCATTGTAAACTGGAATTTGTTCTTAACTGACTTTCCTAGTTAAATAAAGGTCCTGTTCTGCCCTCTCCTCTAATTTTGTAAGGACAGTGCACTGGGTCGAACCTACTCTGCCTTCTCATAATTTTTTTTTTTAAAAACATGGTAGGCTAGTTGAGAACAAGTTCTCATTTACAACTGCGACCTGGCCAAGATATAGCAAAGCAGTGCGACTCAGTGAACTGAGATAATGCGGCGCTTTACCTAGCATGGACTTGTAGATGACCTGGAGCCAGTGGGTCTGGCGACGAATATGTAGCGAGGGCCAGCCGACGAGAGCATACAGGTCGCAGAGGTGGGTGGTATAAGGGGCTTTGGTGACAAAACGGATGGAACTGTGATAGACTGCATCCAGTTTGCTGAGTAGAGTATTGGAAGCTATTTTGTAAATGACATCGCCGAAGTCGAGGAAATAATGTCTGCACTTGGCTCGTCACCATGGTGAAATAATGTTGAGGTAATATCTGCTCATGGCTCGTCACCATGGTGAAATAATGTCTGCTCATGGCTCGTCACCATGGTGAAATAATGTCTGCTCATGGCTCGTCACCATGGTGAAATAATGTCTGCTCATGGCTCGTCACCATGGTGAAATAATGTCTGCTCATGGCTCATCACCATGGTGAAATAATGCTGAGATAATATCGGCTCATGGCTCGTCACCATGGTGAAATAATGTCTGCTCATGGCTCGTCACCATGGTGAAATAATGTCTGCTCATGGTTCGTCACCATGGTGAAATCATGTCTGCTTATGGCTCGTCACCATGGTGAAATAATTTCTGCTTACGGCTCGTCACCATGGTGAAAAAATGCTGTGATAATGTCTGCTTATGGCTTGTCACCATGGTGAAATAATGTCTGCTTATGGCTTGTCACCACGGTGAAATAATGTCTGCTTATGGCTCGTCACCATGGTGAAATAATGTCTGCTTATGGCTCGTCACCATGGTGAAATAATGTCTGCTTATGGCTCGTCACCATGGTGAAATAATGTCTGCTCATGGCTCGTCACCATGGTGAAATAATGTCTGCTTATGGCTCGTCACCATGGTTAAATAACGTCTGCTTATGGCTCGTCACCATGGTGAAATAATGCAGTGACAATGTCTGCTCGTGGCTTGTCACCAAGGTGAAATAATGTCTGCTTATGGCTCGCAACCATGTAGAAATGATGCTGTGATAATGTCTGCTCATGGCTCGTAACCATGGTGAAATAATGTCTGCTTATGGCTCGTCACCATGGTGAAATAAAGTCTGCTTATGGCTCGTCACCATGGTGAAATCATGTCTGCTCATGGCTCGTCACCATGGTGAAATAATGTCTGCTCATGGATCGTCACCATGGTGAAATAATGTCTGCTTATGACTTGTCACCATGGTGAAATAATGTCTGCTCATGGCTCGTCACCATGGAGAAATAATGCTGTGATAATGTCTGCTTATGGCTCGTCACCATGGTGAAATAATGCTGTGATAATGTCTGCTTGTGGCTCATCACCATGGTGAAATAATGCTGTGATAATGTCTGCCTATGGCTCGTAACCATGGTGAAATAATGCTGTGATAATGTCTGCTTATGGCTCGTAACCATGGTGAAATAATGCTGTGATAATGTCTGCTTGTGGCTCATCACCATGGTGAAATAATGCTGTGATAATGTCTGCTTATGGCTCGTAACCATGGTGAAATAATGCTGTGATAATGTCTGCTTATGGCTCGTAACCATGGTGAAATAATGCTATGATAATGTCTGCTTATGGCTCGTAACCATGGTGAAATAATGCTGTGATAATGTCTGCTTGTGGCTCATCACCATGGTGAAATAATGCTGTGATAATGTCTGCTTATGGCTCGTAACCATGGTTAAATAATGCTGGGATAATGTCTGCTTATGGCTCGTCACCATGGTGATATAATGCTGTGATAATGTCTGCTTATGGCTCGTAACCATGGTGAAATAATGCTGTGATAATGTCTGCTTATGGCTCGTCACCATGGTGAAATAATGCTGTGATAGTGTCTGCTTATGGCTCGTCACCATGGTGATATAATGCTGTGATAATATCTGCTAATGTATCTCAATGGGGATGCTTTTGGATCTGGCTTAGAAACAACTACATCTCACACATTTTAAACCTTTGAAAATGGAATTCCTTCAGATCATTAATTCAACTCCTGAGCAGCGGATTGCTATATGGGGGGCTCCAGAGTGGAGCAGGGGTCTAAGACACTGCATCTCAGTGCTATGTGGGGGGCTCCAGAGTGGAGCAGGGGTCTAAGACACTGCATCTCAGTGCTATGTGGGGGCTCCAGAGTGGATCAGAGGTCCAAGACACTGCATCTCAGTGCTATGTGGGGGCTCCAGAGTGGAGCAGGGGTCTAAGACACTGCATCTCAGTGCTATGTGGGGGCTCCAGAGTGGATCAGAGGTCCAAGACACTGCATCTCAGTGCTATGTGGGGGCTCCAGAGTGGAGCAGGGGTCTAAGACACTGCATCTCAGTGCTATATGGGGTCTCCAGAGTGGAGCAGGGTTCTAAGACACTGCATCTCAGTACTAGAGGCGTCACTGCAGACATTGCTTCGGGTCCAGGCTGCATCACAAACGACCGTGATTGGGAGTCCCATAGGGAGGCGCACGATTGGCCCAGCGTCGTCTGGGTTTGGCCGGGGAAGGCATCATTGTAAATAAGGATTTGTTCTTAACTGACTTACCTAGTTAAGTAACTCTCAGACAACTTATAGTATATACTAACAGACCAACCAGACCTTTGGTTGTGGGCAGTAGATCGACTAAGGTGGCGATTTCACATGTGGAATCGTCGGGAAATTAATAGAAAATGACATCCGATTTGTGGTGGTAAGATGGGATAGGATGGCCTCCTGCTGCTGCCTTGGTGGTCAGATGGGATAGGATGGCCTCCTGCTGCTGCCTTAGTGATAAGATGGGATAGGATGGCCTCCTGCTAATGCCTTAGTGATAAGATGGGATAGGATGGCCTCCTGCTGCTGCCTTAGTGATAAGATGGGATAGGATGGCCTCCTGCTGCTGCCTTGGTGGTCACATGGGATAGGATGGCCTCCTGCTGCTGCTTTGGTGGTCAGATGGGATAGGATGGCCTCCTGCTGCTGCCTTGATGGTCAGATGGGATAGGATGGCTTCCTGCTGCTGCCTTGGTGGTCAGATGGGATAGGATGGCCTCCTGCTGCTGCCTTGATGGTCAGATGGGATAGGACGGCCTCCTGCTGCTGCCTTGGTGGTCAGATGGGATAGGATGGCCTCCTGCTGCTGCCTTGGTGGTCAGATGGGATAGGATGGCCACCTGCTGCTGCCTTGGTGGTCAGATGGGGTAGGAAGGCCTCCTGCTGCTGCCTTGGTGGTCAGATGGGATAGGATGGCCTCTTGCTGCTGCCTTGGTGGTCAGATGGGATAGGATGGCCTCCTGCTGCTGCCTTAGTGATAAGATGGGATAGGATGGCCTCCTGCTGCTGCCTTAGTGATAAGATGGGATAGGATGGCCTCCTGCTGCTGCCTTAGTGATAAGATGGGATAGGATGGCCTCCTGCTGCTGCCTTGGTGGTCAGATGGGATAGGATGGCCTCCTGCTGCTGCTTTGGTGGTCAGATGGGATAGGATGGCCTCCTGCTGCTGCCTTGATGGTCAGATGGGATAGGATGGCCTCCTGCGGCTGCCTTGATGGTCAGATGGGATAGGATGGTCTCCTGCTGCTGCCTTGGTGGTCAGATGGGATAGGATGGCCTCCTGCTGCTGCCTTGGTGGTCAGATGGGATAGGATGGCCTCCTGCTGCTGCCTTGGTGGTCAGATGGGATAGGATGGCCTCCTGCTGCTGCCTTGGTTGTCAGATGGGATAGGATGGCCTCCTGCTGCTGCCTTGATGGTCAGATGGGATAGGATGGCCTCCTGCTGCCTTGGTGGTCAGATGGGATAGGACGGCCTCCTGCTGCTGCCTTGGTTGTCAGATGGGATAGGATGGCCTCCTGCTGCTGCCTTGGTTGTCAGATGGGATAGGATGGCCTCCTGCTGCTGCCTTGATGGTCAGATGGGATAGGACGGCCTCCTGCTGCCTTGGTGGTCAGATGGGATAGGATGGCCTCCTGCTGCTGCCTTGGTTGTCAGATGGGATAGGATGGCCTCCTGCTGCTGCCTTGATGGTCAGATGGGATAGGACGGCCTCCTGCTGCCTTGATGGTCAGATGGGATAGGATGGCCTCCTGCTGCTGCCTTGGTTGTCAGATGGGATAGGATGGCCTCCTGCTGCTGCCTTGATGGTCAGATGGGATAGGACGGCCTCCTGCTGCCTTGATGGTCAGATGGGATAGGACGGCCTCCTGCTGCCTTGATGGTCAGATGGGATAGGATGGCCTCCTGCTGCTGCCTTGGTTGTCAGATGGGATAGGATGGCCTCCTGCTGCTGCCTTGATGGTCAGATGGGATAGGACGGCCTCCTGCTGCTGCCTTGGTTGTCAGATGGGATAGGATGGCCTCCTGCTGCTGCCTTGATGGTCAGATGGGATAGGATGGCCTCCTGCTGCTGCCTTGGTGGTAAGATGGGGTAGGATGGCCTCCTGCTGCTGCCTTGATGGTCAGATGGGATAGGACGGCCTCCTGCTGCCTTGGTGGTCAGATGGGATAGGATGGCCTCCTGCTGCTGCCTTGGTGGTCAGATGGGATAGGACGGCCTCCTGCTGCTGCCTTGGTTGTCAGATGGGATAGGATGGCCTCCTGCTGCCTTGGTGGTAAGATGGGATAGGATGGCCTCCTGCTGCTGCCTTGGTGGTCAGATGGGATAGGATGGCCTCCTGCTGCCTTGGTGGTAAGATGGGATAGGATGGCCTCCTGCTGCTGCCTTGGTTGTCAGATGGGATAGGATGGCCTCCTGCTGCTGCCTTGGTGGTCAGATGGGGTAGGATGGCCTCCTGCTGCCTTGGTGGTAAGATGGGATAGGATGGCCTCCTGCTGCTGCCTTGGTTGTCAGATGGGATAGGATGGCCTCCTGCTGCTGCCTTGGTTGTCAGATGGGATAGGATGGCCTCCTGCTGCTGCCTTGGTGGTAAGATGGGATAGGATGGCCTCCTGCTGCTGCCTTGGTGGTCAGATGGGATAGGACGGCCTCCTGCTGCCTTGGTGGTCAGATGGGAAAGCACGGTGTCCTTCATGGTTGAACACTGTGTTGTGATTTGCATGTAGGTCAAACAAAACGTTATCAAAGAGCATCTCTAGACAGCTAATTAATCACTACTTAGTTAATATATACAGAAAGTTTTGAAAATACAGAACAGACCTCTCCCCTGTCTTAGAGCTAGGGTTCCTCCCAGTGCAGAAATGCAGAAGAACATCTCTGTCTTATAGCTAGGGTTTCTCCCAGTGCAGAAATGCAGAAGAACATCACTGTCTTAGAACTGTGTTTTGTCTCCATCTCCTGGTGCAGATGAGTAAGTACAACAATAAACACGCATGGGAAAGCTGCAGAGCAGGGATTTAGGCCTTGATTCAATCACATGAGAGGTAAATCAGTGTTATATTAGGCTTTTTAAAGGTAATTTCCAATTGAGCCACCAAATACAACATATACCATGATAATGGCCCTGCCAATGAAGGAACATTGTTTTTAAAAGTTGCATAGCCAACAGAGCGTGATCTAATAAAATCCTGGCCCCAAATGATGCTGGTTTATGATGGTGGTGGATGCAATGACTCGATATAATGAAACTAGGTGACTTTACAGTCTGTCCATCCTATTAGGATTTTCCAGACCACCAGACCTGACCAGGGTTGATAAATCCCCTAATATTACTAAGTATTACTATAGCACAAAGTCACGTGGTCACTAGACACTGTCTCTAGAATAATACATAGACACTCCTGTCTCTAGAATAATACATGGTCACATGGTCACTAGACACTCCTGTCTCTAGAATAATACATGGTCACATGGTCACTAGACACTCCTGTCTCTAGAATAATACATGGTCACATGGTCACTAGACACTCCTGTCTCTAGAATAATACATGGTCACATGGTCACTAGACACTCCTGTCTCTAGAATAATACATGGACACTCCTGTCTCTAGAATAATACATGGCCACTCCTGTCTCTAGAATAATACATGGCCACTCCTGTCTCTAGAATAATACATAGACACTCCTGTCTCTAGAATAATACATAGACACTCCTGTCTCTAGAATAATACATGGCCACTCCTGTCTCTAGAATAATACATGGTCACTCCTGTCTCTAGAATAATACATGGCCACTCCTGTCTCTCTAATAATACATAGACACTCCTGTCTCTAGAATAATACATAGACACTCCTGTCTCTAGAATAATACATGGCCACTCCTGTCTCTCTAATAATACATAGACACTCCTGTCTCTAGAATAATACATAGACACTCATGTCTCTAGAATAATACATAGACACTCCTGTCTCTAGAATAATACATAGACACTCCTGTCTCTAGAATAATACATAGACACTCCTGTCTCTAGAATAATACATAGACACTCCTGTCTCTAGAATAATACATAGACACTCCTGTCTCTAGAATAATACATAGACACTCCTGTCTCTAGAATAATACATAGACACTCCTGTCTCTAGAATAATACATAGACACTCCTGTCTCTAGAATAATACATAGACACTCCTGTCTCTAGAATAATACATAGACACTCCTGTCTCTAGAATAATACATGGCCACTCCTGTCTCTCTAATAATACATAGACACTCCTGTCTCTAGAATAATACATAGACACTCCTGTCTCTAGAATAATACATAGACACTCCTGTCTCTAGAATAATACATAGACACTCATGTCTCTAATAATACATAGACACTCATGTCTCTAATAATACATAGACACTCCTGTCTCTAGAATAATACATAGACACTCCTGTCTCTAGAATAATACATAGACACTCCTGTCTCTAATAATACATAGACACTCCTGTCTCTAATAATACATAGACACTCCTGTCTCTCTAATAATACATAGACACTCCTGTCTCTAGAATAATACATAGACACTCCTGTCTCTAGAATAATACATAGACACTCCTGTCTCTAGAATAATACATAGACACTCCTGTCTCTAGAATAATACATAGACACTCCTGTCTCTAGAATAATACATAGACACTCCTGTCTCTAGAATAATACATAGACACTCCTGTCTCTAGAATAATACATAGACACTCCTGTCTCTAGAATAATACATAGACACTCCTGTCTCTAGAATAATACATGGTCACTAGACACTCCTGTCTCTAGAATAATACATGGTCACTAGACACTCCTGTCTCTAGAATAATACATTGTCACTAAACACTCCTGTCTCTCTAATAATACATGGTCACTCCTGTCTCTCTAATAATACATGGTCACTCCTGTCTCTCTAATAATACATGGTCACTCCTGTCTCTAGAATAATGCATAGACACTCATGTCTCTAGAATAATACATGGTCACTCCTGTCTCTAGAATAATACATAGACACTCCTGTCTCTCTAATAATACATAGACACTCCTGTCTCTAGAATAATACATAGACACTCCTGTCTCTAGAATAATACATGGCCACTCCTGTCTCTCTAATAATACATAGACACTCCTGTCTCTAGAATAATACATGGCCACTCCTGTCTCTCTAATAATACATGGTCACTCCTGTCTCTAGAATAATACATGGCCACTCCTGTCTCTAGAATAATACATAGACACTCCTGTCTCTAGAATAATACATAGACACTCCTGTCTCTAGAATAATACATGGCCACTCCTGTCTCTAGAATAATACATGGTCACTCCTGTCTCTAGAATAATACATGGCCACTCCTGTCTCTCTAATAATACATAGACACTCCTGTCTCTAGAATAATACATAGACACTCCTGTCTCTAGAATAATACATGGCCACTCCTGTCTCTCTAATAATACATAGACACTCCTGTCTCTAGAATAATACATAGACACTCATGTCTCTAGAATAATACATAGACACTCCTGTCTCTAGAATAATACATAGACACTCCTGTCTCTAGAATAATACATAGACACTCCTGTCTCTAGAATAATACATAGACACTCCTGTCTCTAGAATAATACATAGACACTCCTGTCTCTAGAATAATACATAGACACTCCTGTCTCTAGAATAATACATAGACACTCCTGTCTCTAGAATAATACATAGACACTCCTGTCTCTAGAATAATACATAGACACTCCTGTCTCTAGAATAATACATAGACACTCCTGTCTCTAGAATAATACATGGCCACTCCTGTCTCTCTAATAATACATAGACACTCCTGTCTCTAGAATAATACATAGACACTCCTGTCTCTAGAATAATACATAGACACTCCTGTCTCTAGAATAATACATAGACACTCATGTCTCTAATAATACATAGACACTCATGTCTCTAATAATACATAGACACTCCTGTCTCTAGAATAATACATAGACACTCCTGTCTCTAGAATAATACATAGACACTCCTGTCTCTAATAATACATAGACACTCCTGTCTCTAATAATACATAGACACTCCTGTCTCTCTAATAATACATAGACACTCCTGTCTCTAGAATAATACATAGACACTCCTGTCTCTAGAATAATACATAGACACTCCTGTCTCTAGAATAATACATAGACACTCCTGTCTCTAGAATAATACATAGACACTCCTGTCTCTAGAATAATACATAGACACTCCTGTCTCTAGAATAATACATAGACACTCCTGTCTCTAGAATAATACATAGACACTCCTGTCTCTAGAATAATACATAGACACTCCTGTCTCTAGAATAATACATGGTCACTAGACACTCCTGTCTCTAGAATAATACATTGTCACTAAACACTCCTGTCTCTCTAATAATACATGGTCACTCCTGTCTCTCTAATAATACATGGTCACTCCTGTCTCTCTAATAATACATGGTCACTCCTGTCTCTCTAATAATACATGGTCACTCCTGTCTCTAGAATAATGCATAGACACTCATGTCTCTAGAATAATACATGGTCACTCCTGTCTCTAGAATAATACATAGACACTCCTGTCTCTAGAATAATACATAGACACTCATGTCTCTAGAATAATACATAGACACTCCTGTCTCTAGAATAATACATAGACACTCCTGTCTCTAGAATAATACATAGACACTCATGTCTCTAATAATACATAGACACTCCTGTCTCTAGAATAATACAGACACTCATGTCTCTAGAATAATACATAGACACTCATGTCTCTAATAATACATAGACACTCCTGTCTCTAGAATAATACATAGACACTCATGTCTCTAGAATAATACATAGACACTCCTGTCTCTAGAATAATACATAGACACTCCTGTCTCTAGAATAATACATAGACACTCATGTCTCTAGAATAATACATGGCCACTCCTGTCTCTAGAATAATACATAGACACTCCTGTCTCTAGAATAATACATAGACACTCCTGTCTCTAGAATAATACATAGACACTCCTGTCTCTAGAATAATACATGGTCACTAGACACTCCTGTCTCTAGAATAATACATTGTCACTAAACACTCCTGTCTCTCTAATAATACATGGTCACTCCTGTCTCTCTAATAATACATGGTCACTCCTGTCTCTCTAATAATACATGGTCACTCCTGTCTCTCTAATAATACATGGTCACTCCTGTCTCTAGAATAATGCATAGACACTCATGTCTCTAGAATAATACATAGACACTCCTGTCTCTAGAATAATACATAGACACTCCTGTCTCTAATAATACATAGACACTCCTGTCTCTAGAATAATACATAGACACTCCTGTCTCTAGAATAATACATAGACACTCATGTCTCTAGAATAATACAGACACTCATGTCTCTAGAATAATACATGGTAACTAGACACTCATGTCTCTAATAATACATAGACACTCATGTCTCTAGAATAATAAATAGACACTCCTGTCTCTAGAATAATACATAGACACTCCTGTCTCTAGAATAATACATAGACACTCCTGTCTCTAATAATACATAGACACTCCTGTCTCTAGAATAATACATGGTCACTCCTGTCTCTAGAATAATACATAGACACTCATGTCTCTAGAATAATACATAGACACTCCTGTCTCTAGAATAATACATAGACACTCCTGTCTCTAGAATAATACATAGACACTCCTGTCTCTCTAATAATACATAGACACTCCTGTCTCTAATAATACATAGACACTCCTGTCTCTAGAATAATACATGGTCACTCCTGTCTCTCTAATAATACATAGACACTCATGTCTCTAATAATACATAGTCACTCCTGTCTCTCTAATAATACATGGTCACTCCTGTCTCTCTAATAATACATGGTCACTCCTGTCTCTAGAATAATGCATAGACACTCATGTCTCTAGAATAATACATAGACACTCCTGTCTCTAGAATAATACATAGACACTCCTGTCTCTAATAATACATAGACACTCCTGTCTCTAGAATAATACATGGTCACTCCTGTCTCTAGAATAATACATAGACACTCATGTCTCTAGAATAATACAGACACTCATGTCTCTAGAATAATACATGGTAACTAGACACTCATGTCTGTAATAATACATAGACACTCCTGTCTCTAGAATAATACATAGACACTCCTGTCTCTAGAATAATACATAGACACTCCTGTCTCTAATAATAAATAGACACTCCTGTCTCTAGAATAATACATGGTCACTCCTGTCTCTAGAATAATACATAGACACTCATGTCTCTAGAATAATACATAGACACTCCTGTCTCTAGAATAATACATAGACACTCCTGTCTCTAGAATAATACATAGACACTCCTGTCTCTAATAATACATAGACACTCCTGTCTCTAGAATAATACATAGACACTCCTGTCTCTAATAATACATAGACACTCCTGTCTCTAGAATAATACATAGACACTCCTGTCTCTAATAATACATAGACACTCCTGTCTCTAGAATAATACATGGTCACTCCTGTCTCTCTAATAATACATAGACACTCATGTCTCTAATAATACATAGACACTCATGTCTCTAGAATAATAAATAGACACTCCTGTCTCTAGAATAATACATAGACACTCCTGTCTCTAGAATAATACATAGACACTCCTGTCTCTAATAATACATAGACACTCCTGTCTCTAGAATAATACATGGTCACTCCTGTCTCTAGAATAATACATAGACACTCATGTCTCTAGAATAATACATAGACACTCATGTCTCTAGAATAATACATAGACACTCCTGTCTCTAGAATAATACATAGACACTCCTGTCTCTAGAATAATACATAGACACTCCTGTCTCTAGAATAATACATAGACACTCCTGTCTCTAGAATAATACATAGACACTCCTGTCTCTAGAATAATACATAGACACTCCTGTCTCTAGAATAATACATGGTCACTCCTGTCTCTCTAATAATACATAGACACTCATGTCTCTAATAATACATAGACACTCCTGTCTCTAGAATAATACATAGACACTCCTGTCTCTAGAATAATACATAGACACTCCTGTCTCTAGAATAATACATAGACACTCCTGTCTCTAGAATAATACATGGTCACTAGACACTCCTGTCTCTAGAATAATACATGGTCACTAGACACTCATGTCTCTCTAATAATACATAGACACTCCTGTCTCTAGAATAATACATAGACACTCATGTCTCTAATAATACATAGACACTCCTGTCTCTAGAATAATACATGGTCACTCCTGTCTCTCTAATAATACATAGACACTCCTGTCTCTAGAATAATACATAGACACTCATGTCTCTCTAATAATACATAGACACTCCTGTCTCTAATAATACATAGACACTCCTGTCTCTAGAATAATACATGGTCACTCCTGTCTCTAGAATAATACATAGACACTCATGTCTCTAGAATAATACATAGACACTCATGTCTCTAGAATAATACATAGACACTCCTGTCTCTAGAATAATACATAGACACTCCTGTCTCTAGAATAATACATAGACACTCCTGTCTCTAGAATAATACATAGACACTCCTGTCTCTAGAATAATACATAGACACTCCTGTCTCTAGAATAATACATGGTCACTCCTGTCTCTCTAATAATACATAGACACTCATGTCTCTAATAATACATAGACACTCCTGTCTCTAGAATAATACATAGACACTCCTGTCTCTAGAATAATACATAGACACTCCTGTCTCTAGAATAATACATAGACACTCCTGTCTCTAGAATAATACATGGTCACTAGACACTCCTGTCTCTAGAATAATACATGGTCACTAGACACTCATGTCTCTCTAATAATACATAGACACTCCTGTCTCTAGAATAATACATAGACACTCATGTCTCTAATAATACATAGACACTCCTGTCTCTAGAATAATACATGGTCACTCCTGTCTCTCTAATAATACATAGACACTCCTGTCTCTAGAATAATACATAGACACTCATGTCTCTAGAATAATACATAGACACTCCTGTCTCTAGAATAATACATAGACACTCCTGTCTCTAGAATAATACATAGACACTCATGTCTCTAATAATACATAGACACTCCTGTCTCTAGAATAATACATAGACACTCCTGTCTCTAATAATACATGGACACTCCTGTCTCTAGAATAATACATAGACACTCCTGTCTCTAGAATAATACATAGACACTCCTGTCTCTAATAATACATAGACACTCCTGTCTCTAGAATAATACATAGACACTCCTGTCTCTAATAATACATAGACACTCCTGTCTCTAGAATAATACATGGACACTCCTGTCTCTAGAATAATACATAGACACTCCTGTCTCTCTAATAATACATAGACACTCATGTCTCTAGAATAATACATAGACACTCCTGTCTCTAGAATAATACATAGACACTCCTGTCTCTAGAATAATACATAGACACTCCTGTCTCTAGAATAATACATAGACACTCCTGTCTCTAATAATACATGGACACTCCTGTCTCTAGAATAATACATAGACACTCCTGTCTCTAGAATAATACATAGACACTCCTGTCTCTAATAATACATGGACACTCCTGTCTCTAGAATAATACATAGACACTCATGTCTCTAATAATACATAGACACTCCTGTCTCTAGAATAATACATAGACACTCATGTCTCTAATAATACATAGACACTCCTGTCTCTAGAATAATACATAGACACTCATGTCTCTAATAATACATAGACACTCCTGTCTCTAGAATAATACATAGACACTCATGTCTCTAATAATACATAGACACTCCTGTCTCTAGAATAATACATAGACACTCCTGTCTCTAGAATAATACATGGACACTCCTGTCTCTAGAATAATACATATACACTCCTGTCTCTAGAATAATACATAGACACTCCTGTCTCTAATAATACATAGACACTCATGTCTCTAATAATACATAGACACTCCTGTCTCTAGAATAATACATAGACACTCCTGTCTCTCTAATAATACATAGACACTCCTGTCTCTAGAATAATACATAGACACTCCTGTCTCTAGAATAATACATAGACACTCCTGTCTCTAGAATAATACATAGACACTCCTGTCTCTAGAATAATACATAGACACTCCTGTCTCTAGAATAATACATAGACACTCCTGTCTCTAGAATAATACATAGACACTCCTGTCTCTAGAATAATACATAGACACTCCTGTCTCTAGAATAATACATAGACACTCCTGTCTCTAGAATAATACATGAGTCCACTTCATCAACACAATGTTGTTGATGTTTTATCTGTTCCTGAGTAAAACAATGTCAGTTTGACCTGGATGGTCTGCAATTGGAAAACATTATCTTTGCTTCTCTTTAAATACCAGGATACTGCGAACCACATCTCCCTATTACAAGATGATTGGCCATTTATTCAAAACTAATGTGTCCCTTCCCTGCCCCAGTCCTTTTAAAGACACTATAGACGTTGTAGATGCAGCATCCCAGGGCTGTGACAGACATGGTTAATCTGTAGGCTCTCTTCTACTGCAGACCGATTAGATCTCCCCCCGCAGCAATTCAAGGAACTTACATCTTCCAAACGAGCTGTGCCGCCTGCACAAATGATGTAGCCGCACGACATCAACTGTTAAATAGGCCTTTGGACCCAGGCAATCTATTCTACTTTACCACAGCCACTGTAAAGTCTGCTCTTCCATAAAAATCGTATTTTCCACACCCGTTCAGATAAACGCTCTAGGGATATTCTGTGTTGCTCATTTAAATTTGCAATGCAGATGGCTCTTTGCCACAACTAGATAGGGTATCTGGAGTGCATCCTGGCATGAGAGTAGTTGGCTGTAAAAAATGCATGAGATATGTGATTTACTGTAGGAGGATGGAAACGTCCAGCTGCTTTCCAGGTCTGAATACAATCAGTGCAGTATCTCTGGAAATAGATCTGGGTGTATTAGATACAACCTAGATATTTATCTGATATTACAGTACGTTATTGACAAATTAAAATATACAGTAAAAATATTGAACAGCAATAATATATTGTTCACAGGTGGCTGGTGGCAAATTAATTTGGTAGGATGGGCTCATAGTAATGGCTGGAAGGGAATTGTTGGAATGGTATCAAGCACATGGAACACATGGTTTCAAAGTGTTTGATACCATTCCATTCACAGTTGTTATTATGAGCCTTTCTCCCCTCAGCAGCCTCCACTAATATTGTTATATGCTAAAGTGTTTCCTAAGACCATCACAATTCTACACAGCATTTCAATGACCAGACATACACAAAAAACTGAAAATGAGATTGAAAATATATAATTTTTGTACATTTAAAAAAAAGTTTTTAAATGGTTTGATTGATTACTTGTGAATATTCTAAAGTTGATTGGATAAATCAATGCTGTATGTGTGTCTACAGTTTATAGGAGGGTGTTACATTAGAGAGCCAGCTCAGGTTGATTAGAGACAGCTCTGTGGTACTCAGTATGCAGGTTGATTAGAGACAGCTCTGTGGTACTCAGTATGCAGGTTGATTAGAGACAGCTCTGTGGTACTCAGTATGCAGGTTGATTAGAGACAGCTCTGTGGTACTCAGTATGCAGGTTGATTAGAGACAGCTCTGTGGTACTCAGTATGCAGGTTGATTAGAGACAGCTCTGTGATACTCAGTATGCAGGTTGATTAGAGACAGCTCTGTGGTACTCAGTATGCAGGTTGATTAGAGACAGCTCTGTGGTACTCAGTATGCAGGTTGATTTACATCAATGTCCACATGTACTCTACATTTGGATGCTTCATTACCTCTAATATCAAATAACTTTGAATAAGAAGTATACTAATTTACCTTGATTATATTTTACTATGACAAATGTTGTCCTGGCAGTTGCCGTTTTTACCTAAAAAAATAAAAAAATAAAATTACATTTAAATTACATCAGAACCTCTACATTCTAAATAGTGTCTTAATGGATATATACAAATTATATATTTTTCAGTGAACACACTGAATTTATAACCAGGATAATTATCTGTGAATACACTGCATTTATAACCAGGATAATTATCTGTGAATACATTGCATTTATAACCAGGATAATTATCTGTGAATACATTGCATTTATAACCAGGATAATTATCTGTGAATACACTGGATTTATAACCAGGATAATTATCTGTGAATACACTGCATTTATAACCAGGATAATTATCTGTGAATACATTGCATTTATAACCAGGATATATATCTGTGAATACATTGCATTTATAACCAGGATAATTATCTGTGAATACATTGCTTTTATAACCAGGATAATTATCTGTGAATACATTGCATTTATAACCAGGATATTTATCTGTGAATACATTGCATTTATAACCAGGATATTTGTTATCAGTGTGTTGGACCTCTCATATTCATTATGTTTCCTTTGTCAAAGAGAGAAGGGAAGCTATATAATTGTTTTCTCAGATGTACCTTTTAAGTCATGCTATGTTCCTTTAGATGCACTAATTGGTAATAGAACCAGCCTTTGAGCTTTCAAACTATACTGAACAACTGCTGCAGTAAGTGGTTTGCTGTTTTTATTTCTGTACACTGTGACTTTGAGGGTTAACTATTGATTTTCGTCTTCGGAGATGCACTATGAGGAAAATAGTGTGACCTTAGAGTCCATGTGTCTGTTCTCTTCAGTGGATTCAGTGGATCCTAGGTGTTATCTGGGATGATACTGGGAGTCTCTGTCCTCTTCAGTGGATCCTTGTTGTTATCTGGGATGATACTGGGAGTCTCTGTCCTCTTCAGTGGATCCTAGATGTTATCTGGGATGATACTGGGAGTCTCTGTCCTCTTCAGTGGATCCTAGATGTTATCTGGGATGATACTGGGAGTCTCTGTCCTCTTCAGTGGATCCTTGTTGTTATCTGGGATGATACTGGGCGTCTCTGTCCTCTTCAGTGTATCCTTGTTGTTATCTGGGATGATACTGGGAGTCTCTGTCCTCTTCAGTGGATCCTAGATGTTATCTGGGATGATACTGGGAGTCTCTGTCCTCTTCAGTGTATCCTTGTTGTTATCTGGGATGATACTGGGAGTCTCTGTCCTCTTCAGTGGATCCTAGATGTTATCGGATGATACTGGGAGTCTCTGTCCTCTTCAGTGGATCCTAGGTGTTATCTGGGATGATACTGGGAGTCTCTGTCCTCTTCAGTGTATCCTTGTTGTTATCTGGGATGATACTGGGAGTCTCTGTCCTCTTCAGTGGATCCTAGATGTTATCTGGGATGATACTGGGAGTCTCCGTCCTCTTCAGTTGATCCTTGTTGTTATCTGGGATGATACTGGGAGTCTCTGTCCTCTTCAGTGTATCCTTGTTGTTATCTGGGATGATACTGGGAGTCTCTGTCCTCTTCAGTGGATCCTAGATGTTATCTGGGATGATACTGGGAGTCTCTGTCCTCTTCAGTGGATCCTAGATGTTATCGGATGATACTGGGAGTCTCTGTCCTCTTCAGTGGATCCTAGGTGTTATCTGGGATGATACTGGGAGTCTCTGTCCTCTTCAGTGGATCCTAGGTGTTATCTGGGATGATACTGGGAGTCTCTGTCCTCTTCAGTGGATCCTAGATGTTATCTGGGATGATACTGGGAGTCTCTGTCCTCTTCAGTTGATCCTAGATGTTATCTGGGATGATACTGGGAGTCTCTGTCCTCTTCAGTGGATCATAGGTGTTATCTGGGATGATACTGGGAATCTCTGTCCTCTTCAGTGTATCCTTGTTGTTATCTGGGATGATACTGGGAGTCTCTGTCCTCTTCAGTGGATCCTAGATGTTATCTGGGATGATACTGTGAGTCTATGTTCTCTTCAGTGGATTCAGTGGATCCTAGATGTTATCTGGGATGATACTGGAAGTCTCTGTCCTCTTCAGTGGATCCTATATGTTATCTGGGATGATACTGGGAGTCTCTGTCCTCTTCAGTGGATCTTAGATGTTATCTGGGATGATACTGGGAGTCTCTGTCCTCTTCAGTGTATCCTTGTTGTTATCTGGGATGATTCTGTGGGTCTCTGTCCTCTTCAGTGGATCCTAGATGTTATCTGGGATGATACTGGGAGTCTCTGTCCTCTTCAGTGGATCCTAGATGTTATCTGGGCTGTAACCCACAATGTGTTACTGACTCCAGTCTCAGATAGGCAGACAGGCCGTCATAGCTTTATCTGTAATAACTATTTATTTTCTCCTGCGGTGTATCAAGTGGATATCAAGAGGGTATAAAATAGGACATGACCTCCGTCTGATAGCTTGAAGATTGGAAAAAGATTTGTTTTTGAATGGTGTTGTGTTTGCATATAAAACACTTCTGAGCTGAGAGAGCGCATGAATACCTGGATATGAATACCCACCAGTGAACGGAGACTTCTCCCATTTCAATCAAGAGATGACAATAACTGTTAGAGTGAATAGAGATTTAGCTGGGGGAAATCTGCAGGGCTGACAATCCTCCTCTAGTTAAGTGCTTCATGATGTGTTATAAAAGTTGTTGGTTTGTTTTTGCCCCTGCAGGTGAGGGAGAGAGGGGGACAGAGGGAGGGAGAGAGGGACCGAGGGGGAGAGAGCGATCGAGGGGGAGAGAGGGAGGGGGAGAGAGGGAGGGAGAGAGGACTTATTCCACATTTTGTTACGCTACAGCCTTATTAAAAAATATATTCATCAAATGTTTTTCCTCATCAATCTACACAAAATACCCCACAATGACAAAGTGAAAACAGGTTTTGAGAAATGTATTACAAATCATTTAAAAAATGTATTTTATTATTTACGTAAGTATTCAGACCCTTTGCTATGAGACTCTAAATTGAGCTCAGGTGCATCATGTTTCCAGTGATCATACTTGAGATGTTTCTACAACTTGATTGGAGTCCATCTGTGGTAAATTCAATTGATTGGGCATTATTTGGAAAGGCACACACTTGCACACACTTTCTAAGGTCTCACAGTTGACAGTACATGCCAGAGCAAAAACCAAGCCATGAGGTCAAAGGAATTGTCCGTAGAGCTCCGAGACAGGATTGTGTCGAGGCACAGATCTGGGGAAGGGTACCAAAAATGTCTGCAGCAATGAAGGTCCCCAAGAACACAGTGGCCTCCATCACAGTGGACTTGGTCAGGGAGTTAACCATGAACCCAATGGTCACTGACAGTGCTACAGAGTTCCTCTGTGGAGATGGGAGAACCTTTCGGAAGGACAACCATCTCTGCGGCACTCCACCAATCAGGCCTTCAGAGTGGCCAAATGGCAGTAAAGCATCCTGAGACCATTCATGTGTGGGGTTGCTTCTCAGCCAAGGGAGTGGGCTCACTCACAATTTTGCCTAAGAACACAGCCATGAATAAAGAATGGTACCAACACATCCTCCGAGAGCAACTTCTCCCAACCATCCAGGAATTGTTTGGTGACGAACAGTGCCTTTTCCAGCATGATGGAACACCTTGCCATAAGGCAAAAGTGATAACTAAGTGGCTAGGGGAACAAAACATCAATATTTTGGGTCCATGGCCAGGAAACTCCCCAGACCTTAATCCCATTGAGAAATTGTGGCCAATCCTCAAGAGGCAGGTGGACAAACAAATACCCACAAATTCTGACAAACTCCAAGCATTGATTATGCAAGAATGGTCTGCCATCAGTGGCCCAGAAGTTAATTGACAGCATGCCAGGGCGGATTGCAGAGGTCTTGAAAAAGAAGTGTCAACACTGCAAATATTGCCTCTTTGCATCAACTTCATGTAATTGTCAATAAAAGCCTTTGACACTTATGAAATGCTTGTAATTATACTTCAGTATTCAATAGTAACATCTGACAAAAATATCTAAAGACACAAACTTTGTTTTCTCAAAATAGGGTTCTGTACAAATATATTCAAAGTTTAGCCTTTTCTCATTCCCTCCTTGAGTGTAGCACGACTGTACATTAAGACCCAATCACTGGCCACTTTCATATATGGGGAACTAGTCACTTTAAATAATGCCACTTTAAAAATGTTCACATATCTTACATTACTCATATCACATGTATGTAATGTATTTTATACCATCTATTACACCTTGCCTATGCCGCTCGGTCATCACTCATCCATATATTTATATGTACATATTCTTATTCCATCCCTTCAGATTTGTGTGTATTAGGAAGTTGTTGGGGAATTGTTAGATTACTTGTTAGATATTACTGCACTGTCGGAAGTAGAAGCACAAGCATTTCGCTACACTTGCATTAACATCTGCTAACCATGTGTATGTGACCAATAAAATGTCATTTTATTTGAAGAAAACCTGCTCCAGAGTGCCCACGATCTTAAAGTGGGGCGAAGGTTCATCTTCCAAATGGACAACATCCCTAAGCATACAGCCAAGACAATGCAGGAGAGGCCTCGGGACAAGTCTATGATTGTCCATGAGTGGCCCAGCTAGAGCTCAGACATCTCTGGAAATAGCTCTGAAGCAAAGCTCCCCAAAGAATGGAAGAAACTCTCAAAATACAGGTGTACCAACCTTGTATAGTTATACCCAAGAAGACTCGAGGCTGTAATCGCTGTGAAAGGTGCTTCAACCAAGTACTGAGTAAAGGGTCTGAATACTTATGTAAATGTGATATTTAAGTTGTGATTTATTTATTTTTTTAAAACATTTCTAAAAACCTCTTTGCTTTTAGAATATGGCTGTAATGTAACAAAATGTGGAAAAGTCAAGGTGTGTGTGTGTGTATGTGTGTGTGTGTGTGTGTGTGTGTGTGTGTGTGTGTGTATATATATATATATATATATATATATATATATATACAGTTGAAGTTGGAAGTTTACATCCACTTAGGTTGGAGTCATTAAAACAAGTTTTTTGTCCACTTCGCACATTTCTTGTTAACAAACTATAGTTTTGTCCTAACCAACTTGCCATCTACTTTGTGCATGACACATGTAATGTTTCCAACAATTGTTTACAGACAAATTATTTCACTTATACTTCACTGTATCACAATTCCAGTGGGTCAAAAGTTTATATACACTAAGTTGACTGTGCTTTTAAACAGCTTGGAAAATTCCAGAAAATTATGTCATGACTTTAGAAGCTTCTGATAGGCTAATTGAAATAATTTGAGTCAATTGGAGGTGTACCTGTGGATGTATTTCAAGGCCTAACTTCAAACTCAGTGCCTCTTTTCTTGACATCATGGGAAAATCTAAATAAATCAGCCAAGACCTCAGAAAAAAAATTGTAGACCTCCACAAGTCTGGTTTAGGAGCAATTTCCAAATGCCTGAAGATACCACGTTCATCTGTACAAACAATAGTACGCAAGTATAAACACCATGAGACCACACAGTCGTCATACCGCTCAGGAAGGAGATGCATTCTGTCTCCTAGAGAGGAACGTACTTTAGTGTGAAAAGTGCAAATCAATCCCAGAACAACAGTAAAGGACCTTGTGAAGATGCTGTTGAAAAAGGTACAACAGTATCTAGATCCACAGTAAAAAGTGTCCTATATCGACATAACCTGAAAGGCCGCTCAGCAAGGATGAAGCCACTGCTCCAAAACCGCCATAAAAAAGCCAGACTACGGTTTGCAACTGCACATGGGGACAAAGATCATACTTTTTGGAGAAATGTCCTTTGGTCTGATGAAACAAAAATATAACTGTTAGGCCATAATGACCATTGTTATGTTTGGAGGAAAAAGGGGGATGCTTGCAAGCTGAAGAACACCATCCCAACCCTGAAGCACGGGGGTGGCAGCATCATATTGTGAGTGTGCTTTGCTGCAAGAGGGACTGGTGCACTTCACAAAATAGATAGCATCATGAGGTTGGAAAATTATGTGGATATATTGAAGCAACATCTCAAGACATCAGTCAGGAAGTTAAAGCTTGGTCGCAAATGGGTCTTCCAAATGGACAATGACCCCAAGCATACTTCCAAAGTTGTGGCAAAATGGCTTAAAGACATCAAAGTCAAGGTATTGGAGTAGCCATCACAAGGCCCTGACCTCAATCCTATAGAAAATGTGTGTGCAGAACTGAAAAATTGTGTGTGATTAAGGAGGCCTACAAACCTGACTCAGTTACACCAGCTCTGTCAGGAGGAATGGGCCAAAATTCACCCAACTTGTTGTGGGAAGCTTGTGTAAGGCTACCCGCAATGTTTGACCCAAGTTAAACAATTTAAAGGCAATGCTACCGAATACTACTTGTGTGTATGTAAAGTTATGTCCCACTGGGAATGTGATGAAATAAATAAAAGCTGAAATAAATCATTCTCTCTACTATTATTCTGACATTTCACATTTTTTATATAAAGTGGTGATCCTAGCTGACCTAAAACAGGGATTTTTTTACTCAGATTAAATATCAGGAATGGTGAAAAACTGAGTTTAAATGTATTTGGTGAAGGTGTATGTGAACTTGTGACTTCAACTGTAGATATTAGTTGATATGAAATGTTGAACTGATTGGCGGCAGGTACTTCAGTTCTTAATATCCTCAATAAGAATCAATGTTGTTGCTTTGATCACCTCAGAAATCCTCGGAATCTCCACAGGACAACTTTGTTTGGACCTATCAAAGGACCATTCACCGAAACTGAAGCTACACATTTTTGCATGTGGAAAAAAATGGTGTACAGAGACTTGCTAGCTACATTAGCTAGCTTGCGGGGATTTTTTGACAAGGAATCTGCCTCCGGAAAAAGCTTTTCCCAAACGGGTGACACCTACTCCTGCTGCACTGCTGCTTGGATTCCACCTGGCGATCTGTTCACCATCTGCCCTGGCCGGTCTCCCTCACTCTGGTACAGGTACCCCCGTTACTCTCCCCTTTCTCTCCCGAGCTGTCGCTCGCCTCCAGCACACGTACACGTACACGTACACAAATTGATCAGCTGGTTTTAAGCATTACACTTTTAAATCTACATTGTTGACTGTTGCTGGGTGTTAACGTCCATCATCAGCACCGGCCTGTAGCCTACCTGTACCCTACCTGTACACTACCTGTACCTTAGCTGTACCCTACCCGTACCCTGCCTGTACCCTACCTGTACCCTACCCTACCTGTACCTTACCTGTACCTTACCTGTACCCTACCTGTACCCTGCCTGTACCCTGTCTTTACCCTGCCTGTACCCTACCTGCCCGAAGTTCTCTACTGACCCCTTACACTTAGTCTCAATTTGTCCTGCTAGGTGACCTAAACTGGGACATGCTTAAACCACCTGACCAAGTCCTAAAGCAATGGGACTCCCTAACTCTTTCTCGGATTATTACCAATTCCACAAGGTCTGACTCCAAACACCAAGAAAAGGCTACACTCCTTGGTGTCATCCTCACAAATAATCCTGGTAGGTGTCAGTCTGGTGTTTTCTGTAATGACCTGTCTTGATTTGTCATAGAAGCTGACTAAAAAACTTTAATGAGCAAGCCTTCCTTCATGACCTGGCCTCTGTAATTTGGTATAGAATCAGCTTGATCCCCCTCTGTTCAAGATGCTTAGACATTATTTATTTTAAATATTTTCAGTGGTATTGTTAACTCCCATGAAGAAAAATATAATTGAAAACAGTTCCTCCACCTCAAGAATTTAATTTGGAACACGGCTCGGCACACACATGTTCAGGATGACTGGCTCTCGTTCAGGCTTATGAGAAAAAAATGTACTCGTGCTAACCAGTGGGCCCAAAGTTAGTTACTTTAAGGAGCAGTTCTCTCTCTGTGGGTCTAACCCCAAGAAGTTCTGGAAAATGGTTAAAGACGTGGAGAATAAACCCACCTCACAGCTGCCCACGTCCCTTAAAGTTGATGATGTGGTTGTTAACGACAAGTTGCACATGCCAGAGTTTTTTAATCACGACTTACTCTCGAGCAGCTAGACGTTCTTTACCATTCAGCCATCAGATTTGTCACCAATGCACCTCTAAGGACACATCACTGCACTCTATTCTCCTCTGTAAACTGGTCACCTCTGTATACCCATCGCAAGACCACTGGTTGATGTTTATTTATAAAACCGTCTTAGGCCTCACCCCCTTATCTGAGTTATCTGCTGCTGCCCTCATCTTCCACAAACAAGACCCGGTGCGTAGCGTGGGCTGACCAGTAGAAACTTGTGCGTGCGTTGTCTAACCAGTAGAAACTTGTGCGTAGCGTTGTCTAACCAGTAGAAACTTGGCTAGTCAGGTAGCTAAACGTCTGTCTACTGTCGTCGGGGCATTGGCTGGTCAGGTATATAGAGGTCCGTCTACTGTAGTCAGGGAATTGGCAGGTAAGGTAGCTGGTCAGGTATATAGAGGTCTGTCTTTCTGTCTGTCAGGAATATAGAGGTCTGTCTTTCTGTCTGTCAGGTATATAGAGGTCTGTCTGGTCAGGTATATAGAGGCATGTCTGGTCAGGTATATAGAGGTCTGTCTGGTCAGATATATAGAGGTCTGTCTGGTCAGATATATAGACGTTCTGTCTCTTTGTGAATATGAAAACGCATCTGGAAGAACAATAATAATGTTGTAACTAAACTGTTAATGTTTCAGACTCCATATTTTATACACTTCATACATTTAACGTCACTATAATTGTGAAAGTGGCTGATCTTTACAGTCATGAATAAAGACTCACAGAAGTGTAGATGGACTGTACAAACAAGATACCTGTGTGTGTGTGTGTGTGTGTGTGTGTGTGTGTGTGTGTGTGTGTGTGTGTGTGTGTGTGTGTGTGTGTGTGTGTGTGTGTGTGTGTGTGTGTGTGTGTGTGTGTGTGTGTGTGTGTGTGTGTGTGTGTGTGTGTGTGTGTGTGTGTGTGTGTGTGTGTGTGTGTGTGTGTGTGTGCGAGAGAGAGAGAGAGTAACAGGAGCACTGCCTCCTCTATTCCAGCACCATTTCAACTTAAATATATAAACTTATTCAAATCAATAAGGCCATACAGTATGCTTAGTCTGATACACTGAAAACAAACGTAAAAATATCCATTCAATGTTGCTCAATATCATGTGGCAGTCCATGGTGGGGATTTCTCTGTGTGCGTGTGTCCAGTGTTTCAAAGTATACACTCACAGCAGAGTTTATGTCTGAGTTAACCAAATACAGATGTCCTCTCTGCCCAATGATCTCAAAGTCTGCCTGTTTCCACCCCCTGCTTCGATTGGTTGAGGAGAAATCTGTGAGAATTTGAGGAGAAAATGCACCCCTCTCCCACCACTTAGGATCGCAATTCCACTACTCTGCCTTCTACTTTCCACCCATCTGGAACAATGGCTTCAGCCCATGACAGAGCTGTACTTCAGGCCATCTTTAACCCCACCAGCCCGCCAGGAGACGTCCCTGGGTTAAACCAAGAGGAGGAACTGACAGACGATGGTGAAAACCTTTTTTTACAATGGATTTAGTTGTTAGTAGTTATCATGTGTGTCAGTAGTTATCATGTATGTTAGTAATTATCATGTGTGTTAGTATTTATGTGTTAGTAGTTTTCATGTGTGTTAGTAGTTTTCATGTGTGTTAGTGGTTATCATGTGTGTCAGTAGTTATCATGTGTGTTAGTAGTTAAGTGTTAGTAGTTATCATGTGTGTTAGTAGTTATGTGTTAGTAGTTATTATGTGTGTTAGTAGTTATCATGTGTGTTAGTGGTTATCATGTGTGTCAGTAGTTACCATGTGTGTTAGTAGTTATCATGTGTGTTAGTAGTTATGTGTTAGTAGTTTTCATGTGTGTTAGTAGTTATGTGTTAGTAGTTATCATGTGTGTTAGTAGTTATCATGTGTGTTAGTGGTTATCATGTGTGTCAGTAGTTATCATGTGTGTTAGTAGTTATCATGTGTGTTAGTAGTTATCATGTGTGTTAGTAGTTATCATGTGTGTTAGTAGTTATCATGTGTGTCAGTAGTTATCATGTATGTTAGTAATTATCATGTGTGTTAGTATTTATGTGTTAGTAGTTTTCATGTGTGTTAGTAGTTTTCATGTGTGTTAGTAGTTATCATGTGTGTTAGTAGTTATCATGTGTGTTAGTAGTTATGTGTTAGTAGTTTTCATGTGTGTTAGTAGTTATCATGTGTGTTAGTAGTTATCATGTGTGTTAGTAGTTATCATGTGTGTTAGTAGTTATCATGTATGTTAGTAATTATCATGTGTGTTAGTAGTTATGTGTTAGTAGTTTTCATGTGTGTTAGTAGTTATCATGTGTGTTAGTAGTTTTCATGTGTGTTAGTGGTTATCATGTGTGTCAGTAGTTATCATGTGTGTTAGTAGTTAAGTGTTAGTAATTATCATGTGTGTTAGTATTTATGTGTTAGTAGTTTTCATGTGTGTTAGTAGTTTTCATGTGTGTTAGTGGTTATCATGTGTGTCAGTAGTTATCATGTGTGTTAGTAGTTAAGTGTTAGTAGTTATCATGTGTGTTAGTAGTTATGTGTTAGTAGTTATTATGTGTGTTAGTAGTTATCATGTGTGTTAGTGGTTATCATGTGTGTCAGTAGTTACCATGTGTGTTAGTAGTTATCATGTGTGTTAGTAGTTATGTGTTAGTAGTTTTCATGTGTGTTAGTAGTTATGTGTTAGTAGTTATCATGTGTGTTAGTAGTTATCATGTGTGTTAGTGGTTATCATGTGTGTCAGTAGTTATCATGTGTGTTAGTAGTTATCATGTGTGTTAGTAGTTATCATGTGTGTTAGTAGTTATCATGTGTGTTAGTAGTTATCATGTGTGTCAGTAGTTATCATGTATGTTAGTAATTATCATGTGTGTTAGTATTTATGTGTTAGTAGTTTTCATGTGTGTTAGTAGTTTTCATGTGTGTTAGTAGTTATCATGTGTGTTAGTAGTTATCATGTGTGTTAGTAGTTATGTGTTAGTAGTTTTCATGTGTGTTAGTAGTTATCATGTGTGTTAGTAGTTATCATGTGTGTTAGTAGTTATCATGTATGTTAGTAATTATCATGTGTGTTAGTAGTTATGTGTTAGTAGTTTTCATGTGTGTTAGTAGTTATCATGTGTGTTAGTAGTTATCATGTGTGTTAGTAGTTAAGTGTTAGTAGTTATGTGTTAGTAGTTTTCATGTGTGTTAGTAGTTATCATGTGTGTTAGTAGTTATCATGTGTGTTAGTAGTTATCATGTGTGTTAGTAGTTATCATGTGTGTTAGTAGTTAAGTGTGTTAGTAGTTATCATGTGTGTTAGTAGTTATCATGTGTGTTATTAGTTATCATGTGTGTCAGTAGTTATCATGTGTGTTTTAGTTATCATGTGTGTTAGTAGTTATGTGTTAGTAGTTATTATGTGTGTTAGTAGTTATCATGTGTGTTAGTAGTTATGTGTGTTAATAGTTATCATGTGTGTTAGTAGTTATGTGATAGTAGTTATCATGTGTGTTAGTAGTTATCATGTGTGTTAGTAGTTAAGTGTTAGTAGTTATCATGTGTGTTAGTAGTTATGTGTGTTAGTAGTTATCATGTGTGTTAGTAGTTAAGTGTTAGCAGTTATCATGTGTGTTAGTAGTTATCATGTGTGTTAGTAGTTATCATGTGTGTTAGTAGTTATCATGTGTGTTAGTAGTTAAGTGTTAGTAGTTATCATGTGTGTTAGTAGTTATCATGTGTATTAGTAGTTATGTGTGTTAGTAGTTATGTGTGTTAGTAGTTATCATGTATGTTAGTAGTTATCATGTGTGTTAGTAGTTATCATGTGTGTTAGTAGTTATGTGTGTTAGTAGTTATCATGTGTGTTAGTAGTTATCATGTGTGTTAGTAGTTATCATGTGTGTTAGTAGTTAAGTGTTAGTAGTTATCATGTGTGTTAGTAGTTATCATGTGTATTAGTAGTTATGTGTGTTAGTAGTTATGTGTGTTAGTAGTTATCATGTATGTTAGTAGTTATCATGTGTGTTAGTAGTTATCATGTATGTTAGTAGTTATCATGTGTGTTAGTAGTTATCATGTGTGTTAGTAGTTATCATGTGTATTAGTAGTTATGTGGGTTAGTAGTTATGTGTGTTAGTAGTTATCATGTATGTTAGTAGTTATCATGTGTGTTAGTAGTTATCATGTGTGTTAGTGGTTATCATGTGTTTTAGTAGTTATCATGTGTGTTTGTAGTTATGTGTGTTAGTAGTTATGTGTGTTAGTAGTCATCATGTGTATTAGTAGTTATGTGTGTTAGTAGTTATCATGTGTATTAGTAGTTATATGTGTTAGTAGTTATGTGTGTTAGTAGTTATCATGTGTGTTGGTGTTTGTTGTGTGTGTTGGTGGTTGTTGTGTGTGTTGGTGGTTGCTGTGTGTGTTGGTGGTTGTCGTGTGTGTTGGTGGTTGTCGTGTGTGTTGGTGGTTGTCGTGTGTGTTGGTGGCTGTTGTGTGTCTTGGTGGCTGTTGTGTGTGTTGGTGGCTGTTGTGTGTGTTGGTGGTTGTTGTGTGTGTTGGTGGTTGTTGTGTGTGTTGGTGGTTGTTGTGTGTGTTGGTGGTTGTTGTGTGAGTTGGTGGTTGTTGTGTGTGTTAGTAGTTATCGTGTGTGTTGGTGGTGGTCATGTGTTGGTGGTTGTCGTGTGTTGGTGGTTGTCGTGTGTTGGTTTGTCGTGTGTTGGTGTTTGTTGTGTGTGTTGGTGGTTGTTGTGTGTGTTAGTAGTTATCATGTGTGTTGGTGGTTGTCGTGTGTTGGTGGTTGTCGTGTGTTGGTGGTTGTTGTGTGTGTTAGTTGTTATCGTGTGTGTTGGTGGTTGTTGTGTGTGTTGGTGGTTGTTGTGTGTGTTAGTATTTATCATGTGTGTTGGTGGTTGTCGTGTGTTGGTGGTTGTTGTGTGTGTTGGTGGTTGTCGTGTGTTGGTGGTTGTCGTGTGTTGGTGGTTGTCGTGTGTTGGTGGTTGTCGTGTGTGTTAGTAGTTATCATGTGTGTTGGTGGTTGTCGTGTGTTGGTGGTTGTCTTGTGTGTTGGTGGTTGTCTTGTGTGTTAGTATTTATCATGTATGTTGGTGGTTGTCGTGTGTTGGTGGTTGTTGTGTGTGTTGGTGGTTGTCGTGTGTTGGTGGTTGTCGTGTGTTGGTGGTTGTCGTGTGTGTTAGTAGTTATCATGTGTGTTGGTGGTTGTCGTGTGTTGGTGGTTGTCTTGTGTGTTGGTGGTTGTCTTGTGTGTTAGTAGTTATCATGTGTGTTGGTGGTTGTCGTGTGTTGGTGGTTGTCGTGTGTTGGTGGTTGTCTTGTGTGTTGGTGGTTGTCTTGTGTGTTAGTAGTTATCATGTGTGTTGGTGGTTGTCGCGTGTTGGTGGTTGTCGTGTGTGTTACTATTTATCATGTGTGTTGGTGGTTGTCGTGTGTTGGTGGTTGTCGTGTGTGTTCGTAGTTATCATGTGTGTTGGTGGTTGTCGTGTGTTGGTGGTTGTCTTGTGTGTTGGTGGTTGTCGTATTATAGTGGTTGTCTTGTGTGTTAGTAGTTATCATGTGTGTTGGTTGTCGTGTGTTGGTGGTTGTCGTGTGTTAGTAGTTATCATGTGTGTTGGTGGTTGTTGTGTGTTGGTGGTTGTCTTGTGTGTTAGTAGTTATCATGTGTGTTGGTGGTTGTCATGTGTTGGTGGTTGTCTTGTGTGTTGGTAGTTATCGTGTGTGTTGGTGGTTGTCTTGTGTGTTGGTGGTTGTCATGTGTGTTGGTGGTTGTCTTGTGTGTTAGTAGTTATCATGTGTGTTGGTGGTTGTCATGTGTTGGTGGTTGTCGTGTGTGTTAGTAGTTATCATGTGTGTTGGTGGTTGTCTTGTGTGTTGGTGGTTGTCATGTGTGTTGGTGGTTGTCATGTGTGTTGGTGGTTATGTGTTAGTAGTTTTCATGTGTGTTAGTAGTTTTCATGTGTGTTAGTAGTTATCATGTGTGTTAGTAGTTATCATGTGTGTTAGTAGTTATGTGTTAGTAGTTTTCATGTGTGTTAGTAGTTATCATGTGTGTTGTAGTTATCATGTGTGTTAGTAGTTATCATGTATGTTAGTAATTATCATGTGTGTTAGTAGTTATGTGTTAGTAGTTTTCATGTGTGTTAGTAGTTATCATGTGTGTTAGTAGTTATCATGTGTGTTAGTAGTTAAGTGTTAGTAGTTATGTGTTAGTAGTTTTCATGTGTGTTAGTAGTTATCATGTGTGTTAGTAGTTATCATGTGTGTTAGTAGTTATCATGTGTGTTAGTAGTTATCATGTGTGTTAGTAGTTAAGTGTGTTAGTAGTTATCATGTGTGTTAGTAGTTATCATGTGTGTTATTAGTTATCATGTGTGTCAGTAGTTATCATGTGTGTTTTAGTTATCATGTGTGTTAGTAGTTATGTGTTAGTAGTTATTATGTGTGTTAGTAGTTATCATGTGTGTTAGTAGTTATGTGTGTTAGTAGTTATCATGTGTGTTAGTAGTTATGTGATAGTAGTTATCATGTGTGTTAGTAGTTATCATGTGTGTTAGTAGTTAAGTGTTAGTAGTTATCATGTGTGTTAGTAGTTACCATGTGTGTTAGTAGTTAAGTGTTAGTAGTTATCATGTGTGTTAGTAGTTATCATGTGTGTTGGTGGTGGTCATGTGTTGGTGGTTGTCGTGTGTTGGTGGTTGTCGTGTGTTGGTTTGTCGTGTGTTGGTGTTTGTTGTGTGTGTTGGTGGTTGTTGTGTGTGTTAGTAGTTATCATGTGTGTTGGTGGTTGTCGTGTGTTGGTGGTTGTCGTGTGTTGGTGGTTGTTGTGTGTGTTAGTTGTTATCGTGTGTGTTGGTGGTTGTTGTGTGTGTTGGTGGTTGTTGTGTGTGTTAGTATTTATCATGTGTGTTGGTGGTTGTCGTGTGTTGGTGGTTGTTGTGTGTGTTGGTGGTTGTCGTGTGTTGGTGGTTGTCGTGTGTTGGTGGTTGTCGTGTGTTGGTGGTTGTCGTGTGTGTTAGTAGTTATCATGTGTGTTGGTGGTTGTCGTGTGTTGGTGGTTGTCTTGTGTGTTGGTGGTTGTCTTGTGTGTTAGTATTTATCATGTATGTTGGTGGTTGTCGTGTGTTGGTGGTTGTTGTGTGTGTTGGTGGTTGTCGTGTGTTGGTGGTTGTCGTGTGTTGGTGGTTGTCGTGTGTGTTAGTAGTTATCATGTGTGTTGGTGGTTGTCGTGTGTTGGTGGTTGTCTTGTGTGTTGGTGGTTGTCTTGTGTGTTAGTAGTTATCATGTGTGTTGGTGGTTGTCGTGTGTTGGTGGTTGTCGTGTGTTGGTGGTTGTCTTGTGTGTTGGTGGTTGTCTTGTGTGTTAGTAGTTATCATGTGTGTTGGTGGTTGTCGCGTGTTGGTGGTTGTCGTGTGTGTTACTATTTATCATGTGTGTTGGTGGTTGTCGTGTGTTGGTGGTTGTCGTGTGTGTTCGTAGTTATCATGTGTGTTGGTGGTTGTCTTGTGTTGGTGGTTGTCTTGTGTGTTGGTGGTTGTCGTATTATAGTGGTTGTCTTGTGTGTTAGTAGTTATCATGTGTGTTGGTTGTCGTGTGTTGGTGGTTGTCGTGTGTTAGTAGTTATCATGTGTGTTGGTGGTTGTTGTGTGTTGGTGGTTGTCTTGTGTGTTAGTAGTTATCATGTGTGTTGGTGGTTGTCATGTGTTGGTGGTTGTCTTGTGTGTTGGTAGTTATCGTGTGTGTTGGTGGTTGTCTTGTGTGTTGGTGGTTGTCATGTGTGTTGGTGGTTGTCTTGTGTGTTAGTAGTTATCATGTGTGTTGGTGGTTGTCATGTGTTGGTGGTTGTCGTGTGTGTTAGTAGTTATCATGTGTGTTGGTGGTTGTCTTGTGTGTTGGTGGTTGTCATGTGTGTTGGTGGTTGTCATGTGTGTTGGTGGTTATGTGTTAGTAGTTTTCATGTGTGTTAGTAGTTTTCATGTGTGTTAGTAGTTATCATGTGTGTTAGTAGTTATCATGTGTGTTAGTAGTTATGTGTTAGTAGTTTTCATGTGTTAGTAGTTATCATGTGTGTTGTAGTTATCATGTGTGTTAGTAGTTATCATGTATGTTAGTAATTATCATGTGTGTTAGTAGTTATGTGTTAGTAGTTTTCATGTGTGTTAGTAGTTATCATGTGTGTTAGTAGTTATCATGTGTGTTAGTAGTTAAGTGTTAGTAGTTATGTGTTAGTAGTTTTCATGTGTGTTAGTAGTTATCATGTGTGTTAGTAGTTATCATGTGTGTTAGTAGTTATCATGTGTGTTAGTAGTTATCATGTGTGTTAGTAGTTAAGTGTGTTAGTAGTTATCATGTGTGTTAGTAGTTATCATGTGTGTTATTAGTTATCATGTGTGTCAGTAGTTATCATGTGTGTTTTAGTTATCATGTGTGTTAGTAGTTATGTGTTAGTAGTTATTATGTGTGTTAGTAGTTATCATGTGTGTTAGTAGTTATGTGTGTTAGTAGTTATCATGTGTGTTAGTAGTTATGTGATAGTAGTTATCATGTGTGTTAGTAGTTATCATGTGTGTTAGTAGTTAAGTGTTAGTAGTTATCATGTGTGTTAGTAGTTACCATGTGTGTTAGTAGTTAAGTGTTAGTAGTTATCATGTGTGTTAGTAGTTATCATGTGTGTTAGTAGTTATCATGTGTGTTAGTAGTTATCATGTGTGTTAGTAGTTATCATGTGTGTTAGTAGTTAAGTGTTAGTAGTTATCATGTGTGTTAGTAGTTATCATGTGTATTAGTAGTTATGTGTGTTAGTAGTTATGTGTGTTAGTAGTTATCATGTATGTTAGTAGTTATCATGTGTGTTAGTAGTTATCATGTGTGTTAGTAGTTATGTGTGTTAGTAGTTATCATGTGTGTTAGTAGTTATCATGCGTGTTAGTAGTTATCATGTGTGTTAGTAGTTAAGTGTTAGTCGTTATCATGTGTGTTAGTAGTTATCATGTGTATTAGTAGTTATGTGTGTTAGTAGTTATATGTGTTAGTAGTTATCATGTATGTTAGTAGTTATCATGTGTGTTAGTAGTTATCATGTATGTTAGTAGTTATCATGTGTGTTAGTAGTTATCATGTGTGTTAGTAGTTATCATGTGTATTAGTAGTTATGTGGGTTAGTAGTTATGTGTGTTAGTAGTTATCATGTATGTTAGTAGTTATCATGTGTGTTAGTAGTTATGTGTGTTAGTAGTTATCATGTATGTTAGTAGTTATCATGTGTGTTAGTAGTTATCATGTGTGTTAGTGGTTATCATGTGTTTTAGTAGTTATCATGTGTGTTTGTAGTTATGTGTGTTAGTAGTTATGTGTGTTAGTAGTTATCATGTGTATTAGTAGTTATGTGTGTTAGTAGTTATCATGTGTATTAGTAGTTATATGTGTTAGTAGTTATGTGTGTTAGTAGTTATCATGTGTGTTGGTGTTTGTTGTGTGTGTTGGTGGTTGTTGTGTGTGCAGGTGGTTGTTGTGTGTGTTGGTGGTTGCTGTGTGTGTTGGTGGTTGTCGTGTGTGTTGGTGGTTGCTGTGTGTGTTGGTGGTTGTTGTGTGTGTTGGTGGTTGTTGTGTGTGTTGGTGGTTGTTGTGTGTGTTGGTGGTTGTTGTGTGAGTTGGTGGTTGTTGTGTGTGTTAGTAGTTATCGTGTGTGTTGGTGGTGGTCATGTGTTGGTGGTTGTCGTGTGTTGGTGGTTGTCGTGTGTTGGTTTGTCGTGTGTTGGTGTTTGTTGTGTGTGTTGGTGGTTGTTGTGTGTGTTAGTAGTTATCATGTGTGTTGGTGGTTGTCGTGTGTTGGTGGTTGTCGTGTGTTGGTGGTTGTTGTGTGTGTTAGTTGTTATCGTGTGTGTTGGTGGTTGTTGTGTGTGTTGGTGGTTGTTGTGTGTGTTAGTATTTATCATGTGTGTTGGTGGTTGTCGTGTGTTGGTGGTTGTTGTGTGTGTTGGTGGTTGTCGTGTGTTGGTGGTTGTCGTGTGTTGGTGGTTGTCGTGTGTTGGTGGTTGTCGTGTGTGTTAGTAGTTATCATGTGTGTTGGTGGTTGTCGTGTGTTGGTGGTTGTCTTGTGTGTTGGTGGTTGTCTTGTGTGTTAGTATTTATCATGTGTGTTGGTGGTTGTCGTGTGTTGGTGGTTGTTGTGTGTGTTGGTGGTTGTCGTGTGTTGGTGGTTGTCGTGTGTTGGTGGTTGTCGTGTGTGTTAGTAGTTATCATGTGTGTTGGTGGTTGTCGTGTATTGGTGGTTGTCTTGTGTGTTGGTGGTTGTCTTGTGTGTTAGTAGTTATCATGTGTGTTGGTGGTTGTCGTGTGTTGGTGGTTGTCGTGTGTTGGTGGTTGTCTTGTGTGTTGGTGGTTGTCTTGTGTGTTAGTAGTTATCATGTGTGTTGGTGGTTGTCGCGTGTTGGTGGTTGTCGTGTGTGTTACTATTTATCATGTGTGTTGGTGGTTGTCGTGTGTTGGTGGTTGTCGTGTGTGTTCGTAGTTATCATGTGTGTTGGTGGTTGTCGTGTGTTGGTGGTTGTCTTGTGTGTTGGTGGTTGTCGTATTATAGTGGTTGTCTTGTGTGTTAGTAGTTATCATGTGTGTTGGTTGTCGTGTGTTGGTGGTTGTCGTGTGTTAGTAGTTATCATGTGTGTTGGTGGTTGTTGTGTGTTGGTGGTTGTCTTGTGTGTTAGTAGTTATCATGTGTGTTGGTGGTTGTCATGTGTTGGTGGTTGTCGTGTGTGTTAGTAGTTATCATGTGTGTTGGTGGTTGTCGTGTGTTGGTGGTTGTCTTGTGTGTTGGTAGTTATCGTGTGTGTTGGTGGTTGTCTTGTGTGTTGGTGGTTGTCATGTGTGTTGGTGGTTGTCTTGTGTGTTAGTAGTTATCATGTGTGTTGGTGGTTGTCATGTGTGTTGGTGGTTGTCATGTGTGTTGGTGGTTGTCATGTGTGTTGGTGGTTGTCGTGTGTGTTAGTAGTTATCATGTGTGTTGGTGGTTGTCTTGTGTGTTGGTGGTTGTCATGTGTGTTGGTGGTTGTCTTGTGTGTTAGTAATTAAAATGTGTGTTGGTGGTTGTCATGTGTTGGTGGTTGCTGTGTGTGTTGGTGGTTGTTGTGTGTGTTGGTAGTTGTCGTGTGTGTTGGTGGTTGTCTTGTGTGTTGGTGGTTGTCATGTGTGTTGGGGGTTGTCTTGTGTGTTAGTAGTTATCATGTGTGTTGGTGGTTGTCATGTGTGTTAGTAATTAAAATGTGTGTTGGTGGTTGTCATGTGTTGGTGGTTGTCATGTGTGTTGGGGGTTGTCTTGTGTGTTAGTAGTTATCATGTGTGTTGGGGGTTGTCTTGTGTGTTAGTAATTAAAATGTGTGTTGGTGGTTGTCATGTGTTGGTGGTTGTCTTGTGTGTTGGTGGTTGTCGTGTGTGTTAGTAGTTATCATGTGTGTTGGTGGTTGTCGTGTGTTGGTGGTTGTCTTGTGTGTTGGTGGTTGTCGTGTGTTAGTAGTTATCATGTGTGTTGGTGGTTGTCTTGTGTGTTGGTGATTGTCGTGTGTGTTGGTGGTTGTCGTGTGTTGGTGGTTGTCGTGTGTTGGGGTGATGTGCTGTTTCATGTTCATCATTTTGTAACATATGTGGTTTATTCTGACTCCAGAGCATTTATATTCCTCTTAAAGTAATTTCAAAACTGGATTATTCCTGTGTGTATGAATGTCTGGTGACACCACTGTTATTGTTGTCCAGTCTTCTATACCATACACCTGTCATTCCATTAGAACACTGTTTATCTGTCTCCTCCAGACAGTGGCTTTGAGGTTGGGCTGCTACAGCAGGTAAAAGAGCTGGAGATGGAGGGGGTTGCAGCAGCAGAGGCTGGGGATCTACCCATAGCTCTGGAACGGTTCAGCCAGGCCATAGACACACTGCCGCAGAGAGCCTCTGGCTACAACAACAGGGCCCAGACCAGACGACTCCAGGAGGACACAGAAGGTAGTAGGCTGCTGAGGCCACGTATAAAGTGGCTTGGGAAAGTATTCCCCCCCTTGGCATTTCTTCTATTTTGTTTTCTTACAACCTGGAATTAAATTGATTTTGGGCGGATTTGTATCATTTGATTAACTCAACACACTTTTTTTTATTGTGAAACAAACAAGAAATCAGACGAAAAACTAAAAACTTGAGCTTGGATAACAATTAATCCCCTCAAAGTCAATGCTTTTTAGAGCCACCTTTTCTTTTGGGGTAAGCTTGGTAATCTAGCCACCACGATTCTTTCCCCATTCTTCAAGGTAAAACTGCTCCAGCTCCTTCAAGTTGGATGGGTTCCACTGGTATACAGAAATCTTTAAGTCATACCACAGATTCTCAATTGGATTGAGGTCTGGGCTTTGACTAGGCCATTCCAAGACATGTAAATGTTTCCCCTTAAACCACTCAAGTGTTGCTTTAGCAGTATGTTTAGGGTCATTGTCCTGCTGGAAGGTGAACCTCCGTCCCAGTCTCAAATCTCTTTAACACTGAAACAGGTTTCCCTCAAGAATTTCCCTGTATTTAGTGCCATCCATCATTCCTTCAATTCTGACGAGTTTCCCAGTCCCTGCCGATGAAAAATATCCCCACAGCATGATGCTGCCACCACCATGCTCCACCTTGGGGGTGGTATTCCTGGGGTGATGAGAGGTGTTGTGTTTGCGCCAGACATAGCATTTTCCTTGATGGCCCAAAAAATAAATGTTTGTCTCATCTGACCAGACCTTTTTTTTTGTTTTTTTTACATTTATTTAACTAGGCAAGTCAGTTAAGAACAAATTCTTATTTCAATGCCTAGGAACAGTGGGTTAACTGCCTTGATCATATGTTTGGGTAGTCTCCCACATGCCTTTTGGGGAACACCAAACATGTTTACTTACTTTCTTCTGGCCACTCTTCCGTAAAGCCCAGCTCTGTGGAGTGTATGGCTTAAAGTGGTCCTATGGACAGATACTCCAATCTCCGCAGTGGAGCTTTGCAGCTCCTTCAGGGTTATATTTGGTCTCTTTGTTGCCTCTCTGATTAATGCCCTCCTTGCCTGGTCTGTGAGATTTGGTGGGCGACCCTCTCTTGGCAGGTTTGATGTGGTGTCATATTCTTTCAATTTTTTTATGGATTTAATGGTGCTCCGTGGGATGTTCAAAGTTTCTGATATTTTTTTATAACCCAATCCTGATCTGTACTTCTCCACAGCTTTGTCCCTGACCTGTTTGGAGAAGTCCTTGGTCTTCATGGTGCCGCTTGCTTGGTGGTGCCCTTTGCTTAGTGGAGAAGTCCTTGGTCTTCATGGTGCCGCTTCTGAAAGTCCCCAGAAAGGCCACAGACTCTGGGGCCTTTCAGAACAGATGTATATATACTGAGATCATGTGACAGATCATGTGACACTTAGATTGCACACAGGTGGACTTTATTTAACTAATTATGTGACTTCTGAAGGTAATTGGTTGCACCAGATCTTATTTAGGGGCTTCAAGGGGTGCATGCATATTTTTTTTTCACCTCACCAATTTGGACTATTTTGTGTATGTCCATTACATGAAATCCAAATAAAAATATATTTATATTACAGGTTGTAATGCAACAAAATAAGAAAAACGCCAAGGGGGTGAATACTTTTACAAGGCACTATAGAAGGGCCAGTCACCATACTTTCACTTTCATATCACCCACTATGCAGTTTTCCATTGTGGTTTAAAATCTACATAATTTACAGTTCAGTACGTTATGAAATATGTCTCTGAAATCACCCACATGCGGTGACAGTGTTCTACCTAATATAAATGTATGGGGATTTTTGTGATCATATCAACCACATTTTCATTTTAAAACCACATGTCCTTGAAAGTAACCCTGTTAAAGTCTACATACAAACACTTGTTCTCGCCGTTTGCATAATCTGTGGGTTCTGTATTCCTCCAGGAGCCCTAGAGGACCTGGAGCGTGCCATCGCTCTGAGTGGGGGTGTAGGGCGTACAGCGTGTCAGGCTCTGGTCCAGAGAGGCCTGCTGCTGAGGCTGGCCTGCCAGGATGATAAGGCCCGGGAGGACTTTGAGAGGGCAGCCACCCTGGGCAGTGAGTTCGCCCGGCAACAGGTAGTGGTTCTGAATCCGTACGCTGCCCTCTGCAACCGCATGCTGACGGAGGTCATCAACAAGCTACGCAACCCGGAGGTGTCAGAGACACAGTAGTCAAAGGACAAGACTTACCACCCCAACACTGGCAAACCAGATACATTTATTTGTATCACTTGTGCATGCATTACATTTTGTCTTGAGAAATTAATTAATAAACGTTTACGTTTTATTGAAGGTGAAAGATTTTATTGAGTTATCCTGAGTCATTCTGTGGAATTCAATCAATCAAATGTATTTATAAAGCCCTGTTTACGTTAGCAGATGTCACAAAGTGCTATACAGAAACCCAGCCTAGAACCCAAAACAGCAAGCAACGCACATGTAGAGGCACAGTGGCTAGGAAAAACTCCCTAGAAAGACAGAAACCTAGGAAGAAACCTAGAGAGGAACCAGGCTCTGAGGGGTGGCCAGTCTTCTTCTGGCTGTGCTGGGTGGAGATTATAAGAGTACATGGCCATTAAGGCCAGATTGTTCTTCAAGATGTTCAAACGTTCATAGATGACCAGCAGGATCAAACAGTAATCACAGTGGTTGTAGAGGGTGCACCAGGTCAGTACCCCAGGAGTAAATGTCAGTTGGCTTTTCATAGCCGAGCACTCAGAGGTCGACACAGCAGGTGTGGTGGAGAGAGAGAGAGAGGGAGAGTCAAAACCTGTTGAGTGTGTTTGTTGCAGTAATAGTGACTGTTAGGCACCTATGGTATTGTAGTCTGACCTGTGGAGAGGTTTAAAATGCTTTCCAGATAGATAAATCATGTTATCTCCAACTGGCCCGGCTGGGAAGGGAAAGGGAACGGAAAGTACATGGCATTGTTATCCCTCATGTGATCCCCATGTGGTCCACTAAGTGTCTGGAATGGAAGGGCAGATGCTTGGCGAATCCGTGGCTAGCTCTGTGGCTGGCGGCGTGGCAGGCTCCATGGCAGGCTCCGCGGCTGGCTCTGTGGCAGGCTCCATGGCTGGCTCCGTGGCAGGAGCCAGCCATAACACACATCACGACAAGAGAGACACCACAACACTACATAAAGAGAGACCTAAGACAACAACACAGCATGGTAGCAACACAACATGGTAGCAGCACAACATGGTAGCAACACAAAACATGGTACAAACATTATTGGGCACCGACAACAGCACAAAGGGAAAGAAGGTAGAAACAACAGTACACCACGCGAAGCAGCCACAATTGTCAGTAAGAGTGTCCATGAATGAGACTTTGAATGAAGAGATGGAGATAAAACTGTGAAGTTTGAGTGTTTTTTACAGCTCGTTCCAGTCGCTAGCTGCAGGGAACTGAAAAGAGGAGCGACCCAGGGATATGTGTGCTTTGGAGAGCATATCGGGGTGTATACAGAGGTATCAGACACCTTATAAACAGGCTTAAATCTGGTTTCAAATTCTTAAAGAATTTCTCAAAACAAAGTTGTTGCCTGTCAGTTTGTTTGGGCACTTTGCTTTGGAGAAAAGCAAAGCTGGAGGAGAGGAATTTGTTACAGACTTGACTTCCATATTTAGCCACAGGGGGGCAACAGTGTACAATTTATCAGGGAAACCCAGTTGCCAGTATGTTGATGCCCTGGCATTTGCAGCCCAGTATTAATGCTTAAAGGTGGGTAGGGCTAAGCTGACACTTTCCTTGAGATTTCTTCCCAGGTGGGGAAAACTTTCATTGCCTGGATTAATTCCTCTGTTGAGATAATTGAGTTGTCATCAAGTTTTGGCAGGCTGATGGAGTCAAATAAGGCTGAAATATCAGAACTGGAAGCCAGGCTGATGGAATCAAAGAAGGCTGATACATCAGAACTAGAAGCCAGGCTGATATAATCAAAGGAGGCTGATACATCAGAACTAGAAACCAGGCTGATGGAATCAAAGGAGGCTGATACATCAGAACTAGAAGCCAGGGTGATAGAATCAAAAGAGGCTGATACATCAGAACTAGAAGCCAGGGTGATAGAATCAAAGGAGGCTTATACATCAGAACTAGAAGCCAGGGTGATAGAATCAAAGGAGGCTGATACATCAGAACTAGAAGCCAGGCAGATGGAATCAAAGGAGGCTGATACATCAGAACTAGAAGCCAAGCTGATAGAATCAAAGGAGGCTGATACATCAGAACTAGAAGCCAGGCTGATAGAATCAAAGGAGGCTGATACATCAGAACTAGAAGCGAGGCTGATGGAATCAAAAGAGGCTGATACATCAGAACTAGAAGCCAGGCTGATAGAATCAAAGGAGGCTGATACATCAGAACTAGAAGCCAGGCTGATGGAATAATCAAAGAAGGCTGATACATCAGAATGTTGTATCCAGATGTCCACTACATTCCTGTGGGATGTTGCAGTCTCCAGATGTCCATAAGATTTGTGTGGGATGTTGCAGTCTCCAGTAGTTCACTAGATTCCTGTGGGATGTTGCAGTCTCCAGATGTCCACTAGATTAATGTGGGATGTTGCAGTCTCCAGATGTCCACTAGATTAATGTGGGATGTTGCAGTCTCCAGATGTTCACTAGATTCCTGTGGGATGTTGCAGTCTCCAGATGTCCACTAGATTAATGTGGGATGTTGCAGTCTCCAGATGTCCACTAGATTCCTGTGGTATTTTGCTGTCTCCAGATGTCCACTAGATTAATGTGGGAGGTTGCAGTCTCCAGATGTACACTAGATTCCTGTGGGATGTTGCAGTCTCCAGATGTCCTCTAGATTAATGTGGGATGTTGCAGTCTCCAGATGTCCACTAGATTAATGTGGGATGTTGCAGTCTCCAGATGTCCACTTGATTCCTGGATTTGATTAGATTATTCAGAACCTGGACAGAGGTGATATTTGGTGGAGTTTGTTTAGACAGTCTGCCAAGATACGGATCAAGATAACAATTAAAACCGCCTTCGATTATTCGATTAGTTGTACTAAGATCTGGGAGTAAGTCAAAAACATTACGAAAGAAATGTGGGTCGTCAGTGTTTGGGGCATAGACGTTCAATAAGGTGACAGGGAAAGAGTTAATGTTCCCTGATACTATGATGTACCTTGTGGGTCCTGTAGACAAGGACGAAAGCTGAAAAGAATGTTTTTTACAAAAGACAATAACAATACCACTTGCCTTGGAGGAGATTCATCAATTTGAGAAATGCAGTTGGGTTATGTCGGCACCATGTGATTTCAAGTGCTTAAATAGAATACCTCTTTTACGCGAGTGCCAGAAACATGCACAATCCACAAGACTAATGTGACACCTTATACATCTGACTGATTCCCAAGATCGTTTCCTGACATTTATATGCAAGAGCATTTCAAATAAAACGTGTTAAACATGCACGTATTAATTCAAATAGAACTTGTCTGGCAGCAGAAAACAAAAACCGAACACAGGAACAGACCCCCAGAGAAACCTGCTCTCCCCACTATTCCCCCAGAGAAACCTGCTCTCCCCACTGCTTCCCCAGAGAAACCTGCTCTCCCCACTGCTTCCCCAGAGAAACCTGCTCTCCCCACTGCTTCCCCAGAGAAACCTGCTCTCCCCACTGCTTCCCCAGAGAAACCTGCTCTCCCCACTGCTTCCCCAGAGAAACCTGCTCTCCCCACTGTTTCCCCAGAGAAACCTGCTCTCCCCACTGCTTCCCCAGAGAAACCTGCCCTCCCCACTGTTTCCCCAGAGAAACCTGCTCTCCCCACTGCTTCCCCAGAAAAACCTGCTCTCCCCACTGTTTCCCCAGAGAAACCTGCTCTCCCCACTGTTTCCCCAGAGAAACCTGCTCTCCCCACTGCTTCCCCAGAGAAACCTGCCCTCCCCACTGTTTCCCCAGAGAAACCTGCTCTCCCCACTGCTTCCCCAGAAAAACCTGCTCTCCCCACTGCTTCCCCAGAGAAACCTGCCCTCCCCACTACTCCCCCAGAGAAACCTGCTCTCCCCACTGCTTCCCCAGAGAAACCTGCTCTCCCCACTGCTTCCCCAGAGAAACCTGCTCTCCCCACTGCTTCCCCAGAGAAACCTGCTCTCCCCACTGCTTCCCCAGAGAAACCTGCTCTCCCCACTGCTTCCCCAGAGAAACCTGCCCTCCCCACTACTTCCCCAGAGAAACCTGCCCTCCCCACTGTTTCCCCAGAGAAACCTGCCCTCCCCACTACTTCCCCAGAGAAACCTGCTCTCCATACTACTTCCCCAGAGAAACCTGCCCTCCCCACTGTTTCCCCAAATGAAGCACTGTTCTCCCCATATCACGTAAATGAGGACTGCCGGGCATGATGGCTAGCACAGACCCAATACTACGCTAGCAAGCTATCAATAGTCAGACTTAACTAATAGCCCTCTCTGCAATTGTTGGAAAACAAATGAATACGTCACCGTTTATGAATAAACCCTGTTTACTCAGTCAGTATCCCAGAAATTAGTGTCGAGGGACTTCACCCTTTCAGGGGTTTTCTGTGTTTTTAATACATAGCTTGCAGCCTCTTCGGGCTTGGTGAAGACTCTTGTTATGCCGTTGTGATGAACATGTAGCTTAGTGAAGACTCTTGTTATGCCGTTGTGATGAACATGTAGCTTGGCTGGAAAACGCAGGCTGTATTCACCTCCACCTCTCTCATGGTCTGCATCACATTGCTCCATCACCTCCATGGTGTAGTCGGGGAAGATGAAAACCTTTTGGCCTTTGTATTCCATATCTCGTAGAATGAGCTCCTTATCCTGAAGGTGATGTACCCTTGAGATTATGGTGCTCGGCTTGACACCAGGTGAGGCCTTCACTGGTAGAGAGCGGTGTGCATGGTCAATAATGAGGGGCTTTGGGAAGTTGTCGTCACCCAGGAGCTTGGGAATTAGCTTGGACACAAACTTTGTGGGTTTCCCTTGTTCTTCGTCCTCCAAAATCTCCACAAGTTTGATGTTCAGCCTGCGACTCTTGCCTTCTAAATCGAGAACCTTGGCTTGGTGAGCTCATTCTTCTTTTTAAGCTGAGCCCAGGGGGTTTTCAGGCCTCCTATCAGGGTGTCATGATCAGACATGGACAATCGGCTATGTCCATGCGGCCCTTCATTTCGGCCTGTGCTGTCTTTAGAGACTCAAACTTTGTTTAGAGCTTATCGAAACGATTCTTGATTGTAATAAAAAACTGACTCTTTCATTTCCGTGGCAGAATCTTGTTGCTGGGTATCTGGAGAGATGTTGTCATCAAAATGGCACTAGCTGTAGCTTGTTGGGCCTGGGCCTTTGTTGACTTTGCAGTCCCTGTTCTGTTGGACTCTATGGAGGATCTTTGAATGTCGGAACTTCCAAAAGTTGGCTTAACGTTGGACCAAAGCTAGCTAGCTAGGCAGTTAACAAGATTGTGTGTGTGCAGAGTGGCACCAGAATTAGCATGTCTTACCTCTTTGTAGTTAATAAATCCAATGTAAAACGTAATAACTATAGTATCTCTAACTAGCATTGAAAAAGTTAATCCATTCTGCTCTAATTAAAAATCTTTCTCCCTAATTACTGAAACATCAGTAGGTTACAGTAGCCTAAGCTTCAAAGGGGACGGGCAGGTTGCCAACACACACACACACACACTGGCAAAGATCAGCTGGCAGAAAGAGACTTGAATACATATCTGAGTGACAAAGTGTGCTTTGTCGTCTTTATTGTGGGATTGAACGGAACATAAATGTTATTAACCGGTTCCCATACTTTTAAAATAAAGTTTATGGTCCAGACCACTAGATGTCACTTTCGTTTGTGGTTCTGAATCTGTTCCTCAGAAAAAGACATCCCTGAACCGGTTCCAACCTCTGGTGTACAGCGCTTTAGGGTTATTAGAATAATAATAATAATAAAAATAATTTATTAAGAGTTAGTACATAGTTTAAAAGGCTCTACATGAATTATCAACTGAGGTATTAGTAAGTGCATATACTCACATTTACAACTGCACTCATTAACAATCAATAAATATACCATTTATGACACATATACAGTAAATATGTGTATAAATTGTGAATCGAACCATTAATCAACCGTTAACTTGGGGGGCAGGGAGACTAGTTGTTAGAGCGTTGGACTAGTAACCGAAAGATTGCAAGATCGAATCCCCGAGCTGACAAGGTAAAAATCTGTCATTCTGCCCCCTGAACAAGGCAGTTAACCCACTGTTCATAGACCAGTTAACCCACTGTTCCTAGACCAGTTAACCCACTGTTCATAGGCCGTCATTTGAAATAAGAATTTGTTCTCTACTGACTTGCCTGGTTAAATACAGGTAAAACTAAATAAAATAACTCAATACTTTATAAATAATCTTATGAGATGACAATAACTCATTTATATAAGTACCCTAATGGTACATTATTAATATGAGATGACAATAACTCATGTATAACTGGTTTATAAGTACCCTAGTGGTACATTATTAATATGAGATGACAATAACTCATTTATACCTGGTTTATAAGTACCCTAATGGTACATTATTAATATGAGATGACAATAACTCATGTATACCTGGTTTATAAGTACCCTAGTGGTACATTATTAATATGAGATGACAATAACTCATGTATAACTGGTTTATAAGTACCCTAGTGGTACATTATTAATATGAGATGACAATAACTCATTTATACCTGGTTTATAAGTACCCTAATGGTACATTATTAATATGAGATGACAATAACTCATGTATAACTGGTTTATAAGTACCCTAGTGGTACATTATTAATATGAGATGACAATAACTCATTTATACCTGGTTTATAAGTACCCTAATGGTACATCATTAATATGAGATGACAATAACTCATGTATGACTGGTTTATAAGTACCTAGTGGTACATTATTAATATGAGATGACAATAACGCATTTATACCTGGTTTACAAGTATCCTAGTGGTACATTATTAATATGAGATGACAATAACGCATTTATACCTGGTTTACAAGTATCCTAGTGGTACATTATTAATATGAGATGACAATAACTCATTTATACCTGGTTTATAAGTACCCTAGTGGTACATTATTAATAATACACAAATTGTTAACATACATTGATCAAACACAGTATTCATTATCTTATAAATCATGTATAATATTGTTTATAAATACTTCATAAATCATGTAAAATAGTGTTTATAAATAATTATAAATCATTAAAATAGTATTTATTAATAATTAATAAATTACGTAAAATAGTGTTTGACATTTTTTGTTATCATTAAAATAGTATTTATTAATAATTTATAAATTATGTAAAATAGTGTTTATAAATAATTATAAATCATTAAAATAGTGTTTATAAATAATTTATAAATAATGTAAAATTGTGTTTATGAATCATTTATAAATCATGTAAAATAGTGTTTATAAATGCATTAATTACTTTGTAGAAATTGCTTATTGACATTTATAAATTTAGTAACAATGATTAATTGTAAGCTCTTACAGCGTATTTCTACGAGGTTTATTAAGGGACCTTAGTCTTCTGCTCATTTTCCCAGCATACATCACACGCACACAGTTGAGAGGAGCACAGGGTCAAGCTGCAGTGCAGTGCCTTGCTCCAAGGCCCAACAGTAGAGAATTGTTGTTATGATTTAAAGCCAGTGCTCAGATCAATCGAGTGCCAGCCCAGGATTCAAATTGCTGACTTTTGGGCTACAGGTCCAAATCCTTAGCTGCTGGGTTACCTACCGCCCACTCCTTATAATGTCATTGGTCTGCTAGAGGCAGGTCATACTCCTGGGACAGGTCCAGTAGGCCCTGGGGTCTCTCTCTAGCCCCCTCCATGCTGGCTAGCTTTACAGGCTGACTGAGCTCCTCTCTCTGGTAGAAAGGGCAGACCTTCAGGTGCTCAGACATGGAGGGGACATCATCAAAGCACCACCTGTCCACCTTGGAAAACAGACTGCTAAACTCCCATACCTTAGGAAACCAGCCACAGAGAGAAAGAGAGAGAGAATGTTTTTTATTACACAGAGTATTAGATTGGGTCAAGGAGTTTTTCCTGACGATGTGACCTGACCAGGAAAAACTGTAAACTCTATGACCTCTAGAGCCACGTGGTCAGGAAAAACTCCTAGTAAAGTATAATAATATAATTGTATGTAATGTATATAATATAACTCTAGTATACTAAGTTCTGATGCATGGTACCTCTTGATATGAAGCTCTATTACATTGGTAACAAAATCCTGTTTATTCAGTATGCAGGTTTATACTGTCCCCGTTGTTGATGTGTATGGATTTCCTGCCTAGCAATCTGTTGTCTGTATGTGGCATTCCAGACCACTGATATCATTGGCATGCTCTTTGTCCCGTGGACACACAGACTGGCTCTCTCTCTCTCTCTCCGATTGGTTGGTGACAAACACTGGGATGGGTAATTCAACTCATAATCGTGTCTCAGAGGAATGCAGGGAGTAGTCAGGGGGCTCTTTACAATGCAACAGCTGTCATAGGACTAGAAATGCATCCCAAATGGCATCCTATTCTCTACATAGTGCACTACTTTTGACCAGGGCCCATAGCTCTATAGGGTTCCTGATGGGACAAGACTGAGATTTAGTCAAGTGGCAACCTATTACCTACATAGTCCAGTAGTTCAGGTTACAGGGAATAGGGTGCAGATTGGGAAGCAACCCTCAGACTAGGCTGGATCCATTTCTCTGTCCAAAAGAGATGTAGAGAATGTGGCTGGATGCCATATAGGGCCGGGCGGTCATATTAGGGTGACCTGGTAACTATGCTATCGCACAGTGACTGACGGACCTAACCACCTGGTCAGTAGACAGAACTAAATCACATGATGTGACCGAACAACAACAGTATGTTTGAACCTTTGGCTTTGTTTCGAATCAGTGACATGTTTACAACCAAACACATGTTCATTCTGCCTTTCACTTTCCATTGAAAGTTTATGGCAGGACGAATAGACCTACATCCACCAGTATTTGTCCTACCACAGATTTAGGCTATAGGCCTGCCTACCTCTGGAGGGGAAGGGTGGGGATGGAGATAGGAAACTCTTTATGTTGTTGTTGTGTGTATATATATATATATATATACAGTGCCTTGCGAAAGTAGTCGGCCCCCTTGAACTTTGCGACCTTTTGCCACATTTCAGGCTTCAAACATGAAGATATAAAACTGTATTTTTTTGTGAAGAATCAACAACAAGTGGGACACAATCATGAAGTGGAATGATTGGGCGTGCACAATTATTCAGCCCCCTTAAGTTAATACTTTGTAGCGCCACCTTTTGCTGCGGTTACAGCTGTAAGTCGCTTGGGGTATGTCTCTATCAGTTTTGCACATCGAGAGACTGACATTGTTTCCCATTCCTCCTTGCAAACAGCTCGAGCTCAGTGAGGTTGGATGGAGAGCATTTGTGAACAGCAGTTTTCAGTTCTTTCCACAGATTCTCGATTGGATTCAGGTCTGGACTTTGACTTGGCCATTCTAACACCTGGATATGTTTATTTTTGAACCATTCCATTGTAGATTTTGCTTTATGTTTTGGATCATTGTCTTGTTGGAAGACAAATCTCCGTCCCACTCTCAGGTCTTTTGCAGACTCCATCAGGTTTTCTTCCAGAATGGTCCTGTATTTGGCTCCATCCATCTTCCCATCAATTTTAACCATCTTCCCTGTCCCTGCTGAAGAAAAGCAGGCCCAAACCATGATGCTGCCACCACCATGTTTGACAGTGGGGGTGGTGTGTTCAGCTGTGTTGCTTTTACGCCAAACATAACGTTTTGCATTGTTGCCAAAAAGTTCAATTTTGGTTTCATCTGACCAGAGCACCTTCTTCCACATGTTTGGTGTCTCCCAGGTGGCTTGTGGCAACTTTAAACAACACTTTTTATGGATATCTTTAAGAAATGGCTTTCTTCTTGCCACTCTTCCATAAAGGCCAGATTTGTGCAATATACGACTGATTGTTGTCCTATGGACAGAGTCTCCCACCTCAGCTGTAGATCTCTGCAGTTCATCCAGAGTGATCATGGGCCTCTTGGCTGCATCTCTGATCAGCTGCATCTCTTCTCCTTGTATGAGCTGAAAGTTTAGAGGGACGGCCAGGTCTTGGTAGATTTGCAGTGGTCTGATACTCCTTCCATTTCAATATTATCGCTTGCACAGTGCTCCTTGGGATGTTTAAAGCTTGGGAAATCTTTTTGTATCCAAATCCGGCTTTAAACTTCTTCACAACAGTATCTCGGACCTGCCTGGTGTGTTCCTTGTTCTTCATGATGCTCTCTGCGCTTTTAACGGACCTCTGAGACTATCACATTGCAGGTGCATTTATACGGAGACTTGATTACACACAGGTGGATTGTATTTATCATCATTAGTCATTTAGGTCAACATTGGATCATTCAGAGATCCTCACTGAACTTCTGGAGAGAGTTTGCTGCACGGAAAGTAAAGGGGCGAAATAATTTTGCACGCCCAATTTTTCAGTTTTTGATTTGTTAAAAAAGTTTGAAATATACAATAAATGTCGTTCCACTTCATGATTGTGTCCCACTTAAAAATACAGTTTTATATCTTTATGTTTGAAGCCTGAAATGTGGCAAAAGGTAACGCCCTGTTAAGACACTTGTAGACTCTATGCCAAGGTGCATTGAAGCTGTTCTGGTTCGTGGCCTAACGCCCTGTTAAGACACTTGTAGACTCTATGCCAAGGTGCATTGAAGCTGTTCTGGTTCGTGGCCTAACGCCCTGTTAAGACACTTGTAGACTCTATGCCAAGGTGCATTGAAGCTGTTCTGGTTCGTGGCCTAACGCCCTGTTAAGACACTTGTAGACTCTATGCCAAGGTGCATTGAAGCTGTTCTGGTTTGTGGCCTAACGCCCTGTTAAGACACTTGTAGACTCTATGCCAAGGTGCATTGAAGCTGTTCTGGTTCGTGGCCTAACGCCCTGTTAAGACACTTGTAGACTCTATGACAAGGTGCATTGAAGTTGTTCTGGTTCGTGGCCTAACGCCCTGTTAAGACACTTGTAGACTCTATGCCAAGGTGCATTGAAGCTGTTCTGGTTCGTGGCCCAACGCCCTGTTAAGACACTATGTTGGTGGTTCATTTACATTCAATAACCATGGACTCTATACCAGATAGTACTAGACAAGAAAATATAATACCACAAAAAGGGATGATTTCCATCCCTTAAATTCAGGCAAAGTACTCACATTTTTTCTACATTTCCATGAAGACCCTCCATGGGAGTAGGTCTTCTTCTCCCATTTCAGATAGACCATCCCCCTCTCCTCTAGCAGTGTGACACACACCTCCCTCATCAACTGGGACACCTGGGACAGCTGAGACAGGCTAAAGCTGTCCAGGAACCCTGCCAGGTGATGGAGGATCTCAAAGGGAAGTCTGCTCAACGGGTCCAGCTTACGGGGATGCTTCCTGTCAGAGGTGATGCTGATGGTCTTCTCAGAGTTGGACAGCATTGAGGGGCCCTCTGGTTTGAGGCTGAAGGTGCTGAGATCCTGGTGGTAGGTGACGGTGGCTCTTTGACCTGCGGGATGGAACCTCCTCTGGCTGTAGTTACAGCCTAGGTACGCTAGAGGGCAGCGCTGCTCGAACCAGCCGTTCAGGCAGGACTGGATGTCCAAGTGCACATTCTTGAAGTGAGTGTGGTATTCATCGCGGCGGAAGACGTGGCCACAGAGGTAACTAAAAGCAGAATTGGTAAAGTTGTGTCTTCTGGTTATGTCCTCAGCTTGGATCTGGACATAGAGGCCTTTGTGTGTGTCTGTGATGATGTCTGCCAGAGAGGCTTCAGGTTTGAACGGAGCAGATGGGATGTTGTAAGTCTGTGTTCCAATGTGTACATAGAAGCCGTCTGCTCCTCCACTTTCTGAGATGTTGTGACCCTTCAGTTCTTTCTCCAAGAAGCACAACAAAGTTGCATTGACTTCATCACACTTCGGTAGATCTTCTACGGACACGCCTAGATCTGACGTGTCAACACTTTTGTTGACCATCGGTGACCAAGGGTCGTGCATGTGAATCCGTTTTGGCCGGTAGCTCGTCGGAACGTTGAACGTTCTGACAGTTTGAACCTCTATGGGCTCCAGCTTTCCATAAACAAAGTCCTTGTCCCTTGGGGTGCAGGCGGCAAGCTGACCGAAGTTGATCAGCATAGCTCCATGGTGGACCAAATACATGTTGTAGTCTGCAGTGGTGACCTCTCTACGCAGTCTCTCCATGACCCCGTCCTGCCACGGTGCAAGGCCAGACCTGGTGACGTCTACAGCACGTGCAGTGGCTCCATTCTCCTGGCACTCCTTGGATGATTCATCCCCATCCAGCTCTCTATGACCATTTGACAAGCTAAATGCTTTCTCTTCTTCACCATCACCGGGATTCAACTTCTTTTCCATGTTTTTGACGGTTTGTTGGCATCCCTTCATCTCCTTCCTGTACTTGGCCTCATAGGAGCTGTAGTTCTGGAGAGTGGCCACGTCCATGTTCTTGGCCAAGGCCTCCCTCTCTTCCTGACTCAGTTCCTTCTCCTGCCCCATCCCATCTCCATAACCGTTATATCCATCCTCCATTGCTTCACTGGGGTCTAACGAACTACAACCTTCACCTGCAGAGCTGGTGACCCCTACATCTATCTCTTTCTGAGCAGGTTCTGCTTTCACCTTCAGAAAGAAGACAACAAAGCTAGACAGTTTGATGCAGAAAACATGACTAACTATTAACAAAATATTAACAGAAATATGTATTAAAAAAAATCGCATTACCTTCTCCATCAGCTCAGGGAAGACGGTCTTCATCTTGAGGCATCTGAAGAGGAGCTCCTGGTCTCTCAGGGCCATGGACACGTTCAGCTGCTTCTCAGGGTCAGCCAGGGTGGTCCTGTAAAAATAGTAGTAAACTCCATTAAGAGGACCATGGACACGTTCAGCTGCTTCTCAGGGTCAGCCAGGGTGGTCCTGTAGAAATAGCAGTAAACTCCACTATTACGAGGACCATGGACACGTTCAGCTGCTTCTCAGGGTCAGCCAGGGTGGTCCTGTAGAAATAGCAGTAAACTCCATTATTAAGAGGACCAGGGACACATGCAGCTGTAGCAGAATCATCTATATTTTTTCAGTGTCTTTGTTTCTCTATGTTGATCTGAATCTGTAAAGCCCGATCTGTCTCAGTCCCAGTATTCATTAGGTTATTCAGTATTCAATATTCAAATTGTGACACAGCCCACTGGGCACACACTGGTTGAATCAGCGCTGATTCCATGTCATTTCAATGATATTAACTTCAACCAATGTGGAGTAGACGTTGAATTGACGTCTGTGCCCAGTGGGAGTACACACAATGAAATAACATGACATAGCACAACACAACACACTGCCACACAGCACAACACACTGCCACACAGCACAACACACCACAGCACACCATAACACACGACAACACAGCACACCACAACACAACACACCACAACTCATGAAAACACAGCACACCACAACACACCACAACACAGCACACCAATGAACCAAGACCAGCTCAGCTAATCCCTACCATTGTGACGCAGAGTTGTCATAATTCTTCAGCAAATGTACATTACACCAGGGGCGTTGTTAGACACAATTTAAAGTCATCTAATTTATGTCCCTCTATCTGCCCTGAATGCCTCTACTGATCCTACAGCTAATGTATGCAGCACTCATGTACCTGTGAACCAGATTTATACTGTTAGCACTGAGGCGGTGTGCCCTAGGAGGAAGACCACTGTGTGCAGCTCACCCTGCACTAACATAAATAACATGAGCATGTCTACTTTTGCTAAGCTTCCCTGTAAAGCAATGAAAACAATCAAACATCCCAAAAAAGTGCTCAGAATAGTCCACATTAACATATGTAGCCTAAGAAACAAGGTTCATAAAATTAATAACTTGCTAGTAACAGATGACATTCATATTCTGACTATCTCTGAAACTCAATTAAATAATACCTTTGATACAGTGGTAGCAATACGTGGTTATAACATCTACCGAAAAGACAGATCCATAATAAACCCCAGAAAGAGTATCTTCTGCCTTGGCAGGAACTAATGGGGATCCGTAATAAACCCCAGGAAGAGTATCTTCTGCCTTGGCAGGA